>NC_142010.1:51070448-51370448 GCF_049901735.1 Notechis scutatus | reverse complement strand
CAATGAGGCATCTGCATGTATATAGAATGTGTATCTACATAAGCAAGAGGCCATGTTCCCAAAAAACAGGACTAGGAAAAAATCATATTAGCCGTATAGAGTTAATAGCTACTAATTAAAATTAACTGTCTATAAAATAAGAGTCCCGCTTTTAGAATATATTGTCACCCATTTGTGTTTGAGTGTGTGTGTGTATGCATACACATACATACAGACACACACATAATTATATCATCTGCACAACCGTTCTCTGTCAGACACAAATGCTGGCACTTTCTTTCTTCCTTCCCCAAGAGAAACAGAGAAGGAAGAAGTAATATAGTGAAGGATAGCTGCACTTGGAAGGGAAAGGAAGAAAAGCATGATGCATAATGAGAAATAGGTAGGATTACTTTCTTCACCATAAACTCCACATAGCCAGACTATGTAAGAAATCTGAACAAAAAACTCTTAAAGGCAATGGCAAAATTTCCATATTGTTGCCATGTTACTTTTACAATAGTGTCTGCAGTTTAGAAAAATACTGTGTTGACTTAAGCTGAAGGAGAGGTATGCTTTTCATAAAAAATATTCCTTCAACATTTCAGAAAAAACAAGTTTACTCTAAAATAGTATAGTATTTGACAGGGTCCACTGATAGATGTAGGATTAGTTTTTGAAATTAAGCATGCTGTCCTGAGTTACACTTCTGAAATTTTCATTCCAAAGTCTCAACAATCAAAAGCAATATTGTACTCATTTTTTTTTAAAAAAAAAAATCTGCTTGGATCTTTGAAAATAGGTGCAGAGCAGAGGTTGTATTCAGCAGGTTCTGACCAGTTCTGGAGAACTGGTAGCGGAAATTTTGAGTAGTTCCTCTGACTGGACATTTTACAATATCCTTCCCCTGCCATGCCCACCAAGCCACGCCCACAGAACTGGTAGTAAAAAAAATTGAATCCCATCACTGGGGCAGAGGTTGATCTTGGTTTTGTCTTTAAAAATACAGAAAATTATCTGAGCATTTATTCTTATACTTCAAACTAATCTTACATGTTTTTCTATTTTCTGTGTGCATACCTGTGAGTGTGAAGTTGGAGCTCCTTTTTTAATTTCAGCCAGTTAGCCTGAATAGGTACACATAACTTTCATTCCAATGCCATTCAAACAGAAAAGGAAGAATTGTACCCTGAATGAATGGACACCAAATTTCATTCCAGTATCTCAATGTTCAACAGAGTTATCAAATGACAAGTTGACAAATGCAAAGCAGAATAGACAGTAGTTAAACCAAGAACCTTATTTTTCTTTGTCAAATATGACTAAGTTAATAGTAAATTAGAGGAGCTTAGGGGCAAAGCAAAAAAGATATTAAAACAATGTTTGCTTGAAAATTTATGAAAACTAAATGTGAACTAGCACCATAAGAAATGTGTTTAAAAGCCACAAAAGCTGCTAGAGGGGAAAGTGTGAAATATTTTCCTCTGCTTAGAAAAAGATGAGAGAAAGCCGTTTCTGTTTTTGTCTACATATAGTTAGATGAGCTGAATAGATTTTTAGTTTACTTTACTTTATTGTCATTGCACCTCGTACAACGAAATCAAACACCATCTTCAGTACACATCATGACCATGACCATGAAAATAAACACAAACACACATCCTTCACCCTCCACACATTGAACCAAAAACCCCTGACACCGCACCAACACTGCACTATACAGCAGAATTCAAAAGAGCTACTGCCCTGGGACAGAAGCTGTTTTTCAGCCTATTTGTCCTTGTTTTTATTATTTTGTACCGTCTGCCAGATGGTAATAGTTCAAAAAATGGGTTCCCAGGATGAGATGGATCTTTGAGAATGTTTTGAACTTTCTTAAGGCAGCAGGAGCTATAAAGCTCTTCCAAAGAGGGGAGAGGGCAACCCATGATCATAACCCATGGCAGTGACGTTAACCCTCTGGAGTGCTTTCCTATCTGCCACTGTTTTGTTGTTGTTGGAAGGGAAAGAACAAGGACCTGTTTTAAAATGTCTTTACAAGCAGAAGTAGATCTAGCTATTGTTATTAATTTATAACAGATAGTCCCTTGGAAAAAAACACTTTCAGTAATTAAAATTACACTTCACATACTGTATACCTAACTCAATATAAGTTCCACGCATAGAGTGAGTCTCATTTTCAACTACATATGCTGAAGACTTTGATTCCCCTGCCCTGCCTGCTCTCCTTCGCAGAATGCCTGCCCGACTGGCTTGTATGATCCGGCAAAGGTTTTGCAGTTGCTTATACAAAGCAATTCTCACGCAGGGAAAGTAGCAATATTGTGTCAATTCAAATATTTGTTCAGACTGAAAAATCATTCAGGACCTCATATTAAACTCAACCTGCCTCTTACAAATTTTAATTACCCCCAAATTCTCCTTGCCGGTTGAAAAGAACTTCACTGGTAGTATTTGGAAATATGTACTACGGACATATCTTGATTTCAGCGAATCTGACAAATCAGCTCATGATACCATAATGGCATGTAGGTTTAGTGTGAGCTAAATGGTATAGCAATTAAAGAGTCTGTAAAGTCTTGAAAAAGGATTGCCCGTGAATAGAGGAAGTCCTCAACTTATGACCACAATTGAGACCAAAAATTTATGTGGTTAAGTGAATCACTAGCGTTCTTAAATTAGTAACACGGTTGTTAAGTGAATCTAGTTTCCCCATTGACTTTGCTTGTCAAAAGGTCACAAAAAGAGACCACATGATTCTCCACATGCACAGGAAACTGCAACCGTCATAAAAATGTGAGTCAGTTGTCAAGCATCCAAATGTAAATCATGTGATCGTGGGGATGCTGCAGCGGTCATAAGGGTGAAAAATGGTCATAAGTTACTTTTTTCAGCACCGTTGTAACTTCAAATGGTCACTAAATGAACTGTTGTAAGTCGAGGACTACCTGTAGTTTTTTCATCAAAACAGAAGGAGCTTCTGAGTGGCATGTCAAAAACTTTGGTCCCCCTAGTTTCTATATTATTATTCACCAGGACGTAATAGTGTAGACAATTGTTAGCATATGTGCAGCTAATGCAGAAATAGTAAGTTAGCTTATGCCCTAGATTCTAGAAGACATAAAAAGAAAATCAAAATGATCTTATGGACTTAGGGAAATAAGCTGAAAATACAAGAAGCAGGGGTGGGATTCTACCAGTTCGCACCTATTCGCTAGAACCGGTTAACATTCTAAGCAGTTCGGAGAACCAGTTGTTAGAATAAATTACTGGCCTAATCCTGTAAGGAAGGCAGGAAGGAAACATTCTGGTGTTGCTTACAGAAACTGCCTCTCCGTTAACCCTTATTACATTCTTGGCAGGACTAGACTTCCTGTTTCAGGAACTTCTCTGGAGTTTTTTTCCCCTCCTTTGCTGGTACTTTGCTTGTGTGGAGTGACCATTCAAAGTTACAATGGCACTGAAAAATGTGACTTATGACCACTTTTCACACTTACGACTGTTGCAGCATCTCCACAGTCACGAGAGGCCAGGCGAGGAGATGCGTGCCTCGATGTGAGTGATGTTGAGTTGGCCACGCCCAGCCAATAACATGACCACCAAGCCATGTCCACCCAACCACATGACCACCAAGCCACACCCACCAACTACGCCACGCCCACAGAACCGGTTGTTAAAAAATTTGAATCCCACCCCTGACAAGAAGGAAAAGTAAACAGTGACAAATGCAAAGTTGTTCTTATTTATTTTCATTTGCCCTTCTCAAGGCTAGTTACAAGGGGAACTGCCATTCATCTTATCCCCCAACAACCCTGTGACTATAGGGTAACTGAGAGATAGTAATTGCCTAAAGTAACCCAGTGAATTTCCATTACAAAGGATGGAATTGAACTGAGCTCTCCTTGCAAAGCCACACTTTATTTATTTACTTCCTTATTAGTAACTAAGCATATTTATATTGTTGGTGTACTCAAAGAATATGACTCTGGGTGGCATATAATAAAGCCATAGCATAACAACATTGAAACAGAATGTCATTAAAGCATTGATGTTATTATTAAAAAAGACTAAACAAGAGCTTAGACATTATGAACACTGGATCCACTTCAGGAGATTACAGTTTCCCTTGAGATCTCCAGGCTTGTTGATAGAGCCAGGTTTTGAGGGATTTGCATAAGGATGGGAGGGAAGGGCCCAACCTTACACTGGGGTGGGGGAATTATGTTCCACACAGAAGGTGCCATGGCAGAAAAGGCCCATCTCCTGGGTCCCGCCAAATGTAACTCCATGGTACATGGGACCTATAGCATTCTTCTTCTTTGGGAATATGGAATAGGAAGATATAACTTGGAAGAGTCAATCCCTCAAATAAGCAGCCCCGTAATCATAAAGGGCTTTAAAGTTCAAAACCAGCACCTTGAATTGGGCTTAGAAAAAAAACTGGCAACCAATGCAACTTACGGAACAGTTATGGGTACCCATCTAGGGTCAGACATAACTGCCCATGCCACCATATTCTGCACCAGCTGAAGCTTCCAGTTACTCTTCAAGGGTGGCTCCATACAGAGTGCATTAAATAGACCATGTTTGAGATGAACAGGGCATGAGTGACCGTGAGCAGAACCTCCCAATAGAAAAAAATAGGTACAACTGGTATACAACGCAAAACTGTTCATTGGTTATCCACAATTATATCTGTCTCCTGGAAGATATCTGGCTTGGCAATAATACTTGATAGAAAATCTTGAAATATATGAACTAACATATGAATCAACAGCATGAACTGGTTGCAAAAAAGAGACCATTTTATGCTTCATCAACAGAAATATTTTTAAAATAATATTACTTTATTTTGCATTGGTGAGATCTCATTTCAGGTACAATGTCCAGTTTAGGAAAAAAAAAAACTCAGACAATCAAGGAAAGGAGGTGAGAATATCAGGGGACTAGTAATTAGTTCAAATTAAGATTTGTGGTAGTCTGTGAATCTCATTACTTCACTAATTGATGCCTTACTAATCAGAAAATTAAAGGAAATTCTGTTATATATTCTACACCTTTTATATGATGTTCAACTCGGGTCTGCTTTAATATTATGGCTAGTATAGAATCTAACCTAAGTTTCTGGCTACCAAGGGATGACAGGACCTGTTTGAGAGCAAGAACAAAAGAACAGGTAGATTCAGGCTGAAGCTGTCTGGTGTATCCTCACATCAAGAAGGGATATAACTCTTTCATGCACCCTGCCAATTTTAAACAATAGCACTTTCTGGTAGTCCTGAAATGCACATTTGTATCTTGGCTTTCAGTGCTAGCAATCCAGAAAGAATGCAAGAAAACAAAACTGTTTCCCAAAGTCCTGTTCGCTGGTGCCATAATTAATGTAATCAAACAATTTCACAAATTGCTTCCAATTGCTGGCGTCACTTTCATGTGCAGAGCCAGACGCTCAAAAAAGGGGACTTTCTTTCCCTAACCCTTTTCAGTGAGAACAAATCTTTGCTAAACAGTTTAAGATAATTTCTACTGTAACAGGTCCCCAGGCACTCTTGACACAATTTCAATTGCCATCTAATGTTTCTGTGTAATTGAAAGGCAGCAACTAGTACTTAAATAATTACAACACTAAACAGTTCAGAAGGGTCAGTTCAGAAGTTCTCACAACCAAAATAGAAAATTTAGGGGAAAGTAATTTTAAAGGAGTTTAACAGCCGATAATGTAATATCCTTCTTTTCAATTAAATCCTCCACTTTCATCTACTGCACATAACAGAGTTTAAGTTTCAAAGATAAAGGAGCCTGAAGACCATAAACATGTAAAAGTTTACTAATACACTGTTTCTGCTTGGCTCAAACAATTCAAAGCAGCAGCGAGCAAAAAGATTCTTTCTTCCTGATACCGTAAATTTTCTTATAGAGAGAAATTTATTTGAATAAGAGTTGTCATTAACAACTGTTATTCAAATACAGAAGTATTATCCTGTTTACTCAACTTCTAGATTATAGGAAGTGTATATATTGGGACTAAAGAAAAAAGATATAAAACATATACACTTATGGAATCAATGGCACATTCGCCACCATCTCAGACTAATATTAGAACAGCATAGGCAGAGATACACTGTACAGCCAAGTAGTCTTGAGGCATTGTAGCTTAGTTACTCTGGTATCCATTCATCTTTCATAGCCATCAAATACTATTTTCATTATTATAAATTGACTGACTTAGATAAGATTTTGACAGGTACTGATGAAAAGGTGATTAAAAAACTGTATGGATATCTATTAGAAATTAAACTAGAAGAAGAGCAAGTTAAAGAAACTATGATTGCTTGGGGGAAGAATTTTGGATATGGGATTGATTTAGAGAAATGGCAAAAATTGTGGTCTCAAAATTATAAAATGACAATGTTAACAGCATTTAAAGAAAATTTGTATAAGATGTTTTACAGGTGGCATTTCCCCCGACAAGAATAACAAGAATGTTCAAGAATAAATCCGAAAAATGTTGGAAATGTCATCAGATACCTGGCTCATACTACCATATGTGGTGGACTTGTGCGGATGCGAGAAAATACTGGACTAAAATCCACACGTGGTTGGAAAAAATGACAAAAAAAAACATATAGATTTGAAACCAGAGATATTTTTATTGGGAATTCTACCTGATACATACAGTAAAGATTTAAAATATTTGATTGTAAATGTATTAACAGCGGCTAGGATTGTATTTGCTAAAAATTGGAAAAATGAGAAAATACCATCGCAGGAGGAAACTATTAAGAAAATATTGGAATGTGCTGAAATGAGTAGATTGACATTTGAAATTAGTGAACAAGAGGATAAACAATTTTACAAAATTTGGGATCTTTTCTATCAATGGTTAGACAATAAAATATAATATTAAAATATGTAGAATTTTAGAAAACAATGAATATATAAAGATGTATTTCTTTTCTTTTTTTATTATTATATCTATAAAATGTTTCTAGATAGATTTGGGAGGATTATATGAATTGTTATAAAATAAGTTAAGTAAATTATAGTTATCTCACAAAGTATGAATGAACAAAATTATAGTCAAATGATTGATTAATAATGATACTAGGGTATTCAATTTTTGATTGATAATATGAGTTATTATGCAATGTAATTGTAATTGAGACTATGAAATGGATGCACAAAAAAATTGTAAACCAACCGACACACTGCTTGTACACTTATGGAAGAAAGTTGGATGTTTTTATGTTTTGTTTGTTTTTGTTTGTCTTTAAAAACCAATAAAATTTACCAAAAAAATAATAATACTATTTTTATTCTTTCAAGTATCATAATGCATTGACAACGGTTACTAATAGTATATCATTTCCAGCAGAAGTCATTATTCCAACATTGCTATCCTTCGCCTGCTTAGCAACTGTTTCTATAGCATATACTATAGATACATATTTTGGTAATCCTTCAGATTAAAAAGCTGGGGCTGTGCACACTTTGAAAATAATTCAGAACTGTTTTGGCCCTCACACAAGCAGGAGGTCCCATTCTTCCTTTCACTAAAGCCACCCACCATTTTGCAAGTTTCTGTGCAAGACTGAAAAAAAAGATGTAGACTCAGTTAATACAACTCATAAAGCAACTGCTTCGTTTTCAGTCTCATGTGAGAGTCTGAAATGCAACTTTAAAGTGAAAGGTCACCAATGGTGAAACATCGTCCCCCTAAACATGATAAGCAGCTATAGCCATAAATGTGCCTATAACCTTCAGTGAGTTTGTGTATGTAAGTATTCCTAGTTGGTGGATGCCAGGAATAAAATGTTAGCTTACAATTCATTCACCTCTACATCAGTCCAACAATACACAAAGCCCAGACCAACCAGGACAGGAGTGTCAAATTCATGGCGTCACGTGACATATCAGGACTTCCCCCACTTCACTAAACCGGGCGTGGGCGTGGCCAGCGTGTGATGCATCCGGCCCATGGTCCGGGAGTTTGACAGCCCTGAACCAGGAGGACAAGGATTTAAAACACAGGTAGCAAAGCTCAAAGACCCAAAGGCCCAGTCAAAACTAATGGGTTCACTGACTTCGCAGATAACCGAGCACAACCAGGTCTGGCAGTTCCATGGGATCAGTAGAAGCGAAATCCAAATTCCAAATGCCTAAAATAATATTCTTGGACTCCTTCTGTAACAGTTCCTCTGGCCCCTCTTTACCCAGCAAGTGTTGGGTTACCTTAAAAAGAGCCAACTATCTGTAGATGCAATAAATAATTATGTGTTGCCATTCTTATTGCCACAAGTAATCCTTCATAAAGAGTCTTACTTTTATTAAGTTCTAGTATTCTCTGAGAAAAAGGACTGTGACTGATCTCCAACTGCCTGATACACAAAGAGCAAAGGTTGCCAGATGTTGATGATGACGACAATTTGTATGGCTGCCCATCTCATCTAAGTAATTCCAGGTGGTTCATAACAAGTAAAACATAAAGAAGAGTCAGAATAGTCATCATTTACTTTTGAAAGAAGGGACAAAGACTGCCTTGAGTAGATGGAATGATATGTGGAGATGTAACATCAGAGTGTGACAGGCTTCCTTTCTGAACTAGAGGTGTATTAGGCTTTTGCAAAAGTGGCCACTGACACAGAGAAATGGATCTGTGAAGACCTTTATTCTTTTAATATATAAAGTAATGCTATTTTCAGTAGATATTTACAACAAATATATACAATATTGTGTTTATCTGGTGTCAGGTTATCTACCAAGTCCAATAAGAGAGGTAGGTTATGGGTCCCATATGCTAAGGAGTTCTTTCTGATGGACCTAGGGAGATTTTTCCTTTTGTGGCATCCACCCTTTGGAACATCTTCCACCTAAGATGAGGTTATCCCAAATCCTTATGACCTTCTAAAAATCCCTCTTAAAAGTGTTTTTTAATAGTTCTGAGGATTCCATGACAACAAGAAACCCACCTGATAGTTGCATCACATATAGCATTCTTTCTTGCAATATTATTATGTTTGTTAAGAAGTTCTGTTGAACGTTTTAACTCTTGGTTTTATTGTATGCTACTCAGAATCACTTTGTATGAAATGGGCTGCTATATAAATTTCATTCATTCATTCATTCACTCACTCACTCATTCATAAACAAACAAACAAATGGGCTGGAATTTATTGCAGTGTGCTCGGCATGGATTGACCTCCTGGCACTGTTCTGCCAAATACTTTACTGCTTCTCTGCTCAGGACCTTCTGCCCAGTCTTTCCTCAGAGTCCAGAGCTTCTCCACTAACAGTTGATCCTTTCCTTCCCCTCTCGAGTCTTGAGTGAAGCTGCCAGCCAATTTTCTCCCTCTTGCTTTTGGGCCAGGTTGGAGCTCTTGTCCCTTTGGGTCTTCTCTTCTTCCAGGGAAGCTGTCTCTGGACTGTTCTTCTTTCTTCTGGACCATGAATTGACAACTGCTCTGCATACGTAACTTCTCTCTCCAACCTTTCTCTCCAGCCACTCTGTTTAGTCCATGCAGAAGCTTTTTATCTCCTCTCCTTTGCTCTCTCTTCAAATTTTACATTATATTAGCAGTATGCCCCCCAGCCACTGAGAAAGAAGGTCCCCCCCACCCTGAGTTCTAATCCTTATCACCTATATACCGGGATGGACCCACATGACTGTTGTTTAAAAATCTCATGGTCACAATCCTAGCTAACAACCAGGTTATCTCATCAGCACTTGTGACAGCATAGTTGCTTTTCAAGCCAAAAAGCCAGCTTCTTTTCCATTTTCCTTCTTCCAGTGGCTGGGTCATGCCACCAGAACAGCAGCCATGTCATTATTAGCATGTCATTATGCTACACTTAGAAAGACTTTGAACTTGCTGTAATCACGGTAAGTATTGATAAGGAAGCCATGAGAGGAACAATTTCTAAGATAACGTTGAAAATGGCACTAGCACTAATTGTTCAGGATGTGAAACCTAGTCCAAGAATTAGGATGCTGTAATGTATCAGTGTATTACATGTGTGGATCCACATGTAATACTCAGATGGATTTTTTTTCTAAAAAATTAATTTTATTAATTTTCAAAGACAATGCACAAACAAACAAAACATAAAACATAAAAACATAAGACATCTTTTCTGAAAGCTGCTTATTGGGTTTTAACAAAACAAATAAAACATCTTTTGAGTACAACATAGTTCCAGGTTATCACATTTCCATACAGACACAATTTCATATGCATATTCATCTTATGTATTCAACTTCATATCTTATTACTCTTTTTCCAACTTCTCAGTATTTCTCCCTTTACTTAATTTTCTTTTATGGTAATCTCATTTTCTTCTTATTCAGTTGTATTTCTTTTACCTAGATTTCTATATCTTTTTATTCATTATACTTATACTTTCATCTATCTTGTTTACAATTTCATATGTTCTTTTCCAACATTCTTCCAAAATTTTATTAATTTTCAATAAACAAACATAGACAAACAAAACACAAAACATAAAAACATAAAACTTCCTTTTGGAAAGCGGCTTAGCCCCGGGTTACATCTTTTTGTACAGACATAAATCAAATTCATGCTCACCTTATATACCATTTCATATCTTATTTAACATTCTATAATTTCTATATGTCTTCTCCCATCTTTTCACTCTCTTAATTCTATTTTATTTATTTCATCTCAATTTAAATCATTATACTTGTATCTTTTGTCCGTTCTTTTTCAATTATCTATTTATCTTTTCTCTTTAACACAAAAAATTCTCCTGTAATCACTGGTTGAAGTGTGACACCTTTCTATCTTTCCCCTAAATTTAACACTTAAAATAATATATAATTCCCATTCTGATTCTGCTTAGTACATTCTACGTACTACATTTTAAAATAAGAAAATAATAAGTTTATAATATAGTTAAAACAAATATAGTTCCATAGCAAATTAAACTCTATCATTAAGTCTTAGACATTTTACACATTCCCTTTAATATTTTATTAACTCATATAATATTCCAATTTTCTAACTCTATTTTAAATACAAATACTACAATACAATCTTATGTACTTTTACAGAATCTCTTTTTTAATTATATTTTACCCTTTGTCTCTGAAAAAAACCTGTTTTTTAACATCTTGTTTCAAGCCTTTATAATTTCTCTTCCCTTTTTCCCTTCCTTTCTTGTCGAATCTAGCCTTTTTACCCCCCCCTCCCATCTCTTAATCTCCACCCTCTTAGTCTCCCTTCTCTGTTGTATTCCTCTTTTCTGTTGCTTTCTGACATTGTATCGATTTTTCACCTTATTTTTCCCTTTCTTGGTTGTTTTTTAAAATCTTGAATTCTCCATTCTCTTTCCCCTCTTTCCCTTTTCTTCCTCAACTAAAATTGTTTGTTCATTAAAGATGGCTTCTTCTTCTTCTTCATCCCAGCCTTCTTGTTGTAATTCCTGGTAGATAAAAATCACCATTTCTAAGAAGTGAAAAACAGGTCCAGAAGAGCCCTTGCCTTCTTGTTCCTCTTCTTTTAGCTTTTTGAATTCCATTTTCAATTCTTCAACAGATAATGCCATTGTGAGATATTTTTTTTAAACAACCCAAATGTTTTTAGTCTTTCAAAAAATAGTTTCCAAAAGTCCCAAAGTCACCAAGCAATCCAAATCAACACGAACTGTTTCATTTAGCACTTTCTTCTTTTTATACTTTCTCTTCCTGGGGTAGAATTCAATTACAAAGTTCCAAAATGTATTTTTTAGAAGTTTTATTGCAATTTATCTCTGATCTTATAAGCTCCAAGCAGTCTCGTCCAGCAAAGTCTTAATATCAATTCTTTACTTCTCCCTTCCCACTTATAGCAAAAAGATTTTAATTTTTAATTCCAATGTTTAGAAATCTTTAGAGTCCCCTTGGCTTTAATTTTCAAATTAAATTACCTTCTGTTGCCAAAGTGGGTTTTTCCGATTTCCATCTGCTATCTCCGTAGGGAAGGAGAGTGAGAAAAAATAAACTTTCCCTTTTCACTTTCATCCGCCGCTTTTTACAATCTTCTTAGGGAACAATGTATCTTTAAGAAAGTTGAATTTCCAGGGTATTTAGATGTTACTTGTTGTCCCGGTTCAGCCAAAAACTTTCACTTTCTCAGCTTCCTCCTGCACATTCTTGTCCGGCTGAAAGCTTCTTTGTGGTGGCCATTGCTGACCGCCGCTCCACCGTCTTTGGAAAAGGGAGTTAAGCCGGCTGAGGAGTGGGGTTGCGATTCCCCCGGACCCCTGCCGGATCTCCCCTATCTTTAGTCACCTCTACGGGGTAACCATAGCCTCCAAATCCATCTGGATTGGGGGCACTCCAGCAGCGAGCGCAGCAGGAACCGCGCACGATCGCAGATTCCTGCCGCCACTGAAGCCTTGCAAACCGGAAGCCGTAATACTCAGATGGATTATTTGTGGGTATAGTTTAGTTTTAGTTTACTTTATTGTCATTGCACCTCGTACAATGAAATCAAACACCATCTTCAGTGCACATCATGACCATGACTGTGAAAATAAACACAAACACACATCCTTCACCCTCCACACACTGAACTGAAAATCCCCAACACCGCACCAATACTGCACTATACAGCAGAATTCAAAAGAGCTACTGCCCTGGGATAGAAGCTGTTTTTCTGCCTAATTTGTGGATAATAAACAAATGGAATGCACAGATTTTCCAAATGTCATCCAAGGCATTTTGGTCAGGTACCCAGTATATTGATAATGACTAAGATCACCAATGCCAGTTTGTTATTATTATAGTTGGTCACATAGTCAGCCAGATGTTTAGACTTGATTTAGCCTTTTTGTCCACCTAGCAAGTCTTTTCCAAGGATCTGGCATAACTAGATCTTGATATTTGATGATATTAAAGATACTGTTGCAGGATGTAGGCTGTTCCAAGTAAAGTTGCCTTTTGCAATTGACTGGTGGTGATTTTGTCAATGCCAATGGTATACAAGTTATGACTATGATTATTTCTAGGCATTTGATTAGAAAGGAAGAGATACTGGATAGAAGACTTTTATGTGTAAACAAATGTGTAATTTGCTTTAAAAAGATAAGGTGATTACATTTTTATCAGACTTGTACTCAGTCGTCACCACAACAAAGGGAATTAGGGAAAGAAAAGAAAGGGCTTTTCATTTGAATTGTGCTCTTAGCAGAGGTTCTGTACCACACAGCTGTAAAGCCACTCAATGTTCTCCAAATAGGCCCTTTGATTGCATTTTATTCAACATGTTTTTATTTGGAGCATCCAGAGGGGTAAAAAAAAAGAGTGCTCTACATTTTGATTTCTTAATGTTCCTTAATACCTTCTTTAATTTATATTAAGCTTCTTAACTACAGTAAGGAATTCTTCAAAAACAATAAAGACCTAGTGTAGAAATCTTTCACATTATGAAAATTGAAATTATAATATATTCATGGCTTTTGTCATTAAAAATCCCTTACTTTAAATAAAGACTGAAAGAAAAAATAAAATAATCCTAGAGTCCTGGAAATCCCTTGCTCCATATAAGTACACAAAAATTTAAATGTAACTTCAGTGCAAGTATTGGGAAAGGACAATGTTTATGTAATAACAACATTGAATACTGCAGAATTCTATAAATTCCTTCTCTACATCTTTCTAGCCCAGTAAGGTTATTTAGCACCTGAAGTAGCTTATTCACTTGCTGAAGTAATCTCACAAAATAGTTTCGCCTTCTGCGCCTCTATTCCTATTTTTTGTTTCCATAACATAATGGCCTATTTATAACTTATGGAGCATGCCAACTGAAGAACATGCATATTGATGCTGGAATACTTAGCAACATATTCAAGTCTTTCTTTCAAATTTAGCCACTGTAATGTGATTAAGATTTTTTAAGACATTTTTCCAAAACAAGTGGCCATGCACAATTATATTCAGACAAAAAATATCTTAAATCACATGTGACACAGGTAATGAAGCCCTTATTTTTCTACTGCATCTTGTCTTCATATTGGAATTATCTAATTGTCTGCCAATTGTTTACTACAGGTAGATTATAATAGCAAAAATATTTATGGATAAAGTCTTCGTTGATTTGAGCAAAACTCCGGAAGACAGCATGGATGCAAACATATTGTTTTCTAGGTCACAACATGGTTTGGCAGGGCCTTCTTTATGAATCGTGTGTGTGTGTATAATAATTGAATCTAGCTGCAACTCTATGATATCCGACTTATCTGTTATCCAATAACCCGATAGGATATTGTCTCATATTTCTTTCAGCCAATTTAGTTAGGTGCTGCCACCTGCTATGAAAAAGTACATATTTTTTCACAAAAGTAGGTTCTGTATTTAACAAATCAAACAAGGGCTTACATTATGATAGGAATAATGTATGCACTTTTCTTCCATCATTTAATGAATACACTAAACTTATTGTTGGGAAAATATATATTTTAGTTATAATTATCAGTTTAAAAAGTGCTCACAGAATTTTAAGAGTAGCCTACTGACTTGCCAGAAAGGTAAGTATGCTTAGCAATTTTGAATTAAAATAAAAAGACTACCCCATTCTTACCTTTTGTTGTGGCCTATTTTAATATTTCAAATGGACCCAGCCTAAATTTGTATACTCTTTAACAGTAGTTAATCTTCAATTAAAATACTTAGAGCAGAAACTAAGATAACTGGTTTAAAGGGTAAAGGCTTATTGACAAGGAAAAAAGTATTTTTCATATTTCCTTTTTTTAATTCTACATATTAAGAATGTCATTTTTGTGACTTAAAAATCTTCAGGAATAATGAAGGCTAACAAAGAAATGAAGAGCAGTAATTTAAAAAGCTCCATATGTAGCATCCTGATTACTCTATCAGTCTTATTTCCATAACGAAGGGAGAAGTCACTGAACTGCCACTCATCCATTTCTAGTGGCAAGAAAAGGGCAAAAAGAACAGTGTGTTCCTCAAACACCGTTCTTTATTCTGGAAGTAGTAGTTGCCTGCCTCTACGCGACTACAGTATATGTGGCTTGGTATCTAGGACTTCTAAACTATAAGGAAAGTTCCAGCTCTGATAGTCCTCACACATGCACTTACTGTAGTTCAAAAATGACCCAAGTTCAAAAGTTTACCTTCCCTTTTTACTGAAAGAGTTTAGGATGTGGTTAGGCATACCATACACAATCTTTTGGATTATGGAACCTTAGATCTATATCTGGAGATCCAGCATTTAATACTTCTCCATTGTGGCACCCATTCCAATTTTGTGAAAGATTCCATTATCTATTTGACTACTTCCATTAACAATACATAGAACTTGTGGAAGAAATAGTAAAATAGACATGGGAAAAAATTCTGCATGGATACATCCTTAATTTACCAGCTATTATAATTTAAGTATCATTAGACATTAGATATATTGGACATATAAACTATATACCTATAGTGAAAGAAAGCATACCACAAAAGGCAATTACAATGAAGCTCAAATAACTACGGGACTTCCCACTAGACTAAGAGATTAGAGATAACCTCCTCATACACACTGAACTGAATCTCAAAATTTTTTTACATAAACTCTTCTCTAGTATGGTGAAAGTTTAACAACAAAATGGTGGCGTGTGAACTGTGGAATATCTATCCTAAAGAGTTACTTGCCACTCTGAATTACTTCAGCAACAGGCAGACTTATTCCTTAATTCATTTTCAGTGTTTATATAAAGCTACCATTATGTATCTGTAGTGAATTTGCAAATGAGAACATAAAAATATTAATATTATAGTAAATCTCAAAAACAATAAATTTAAATAGTATTAGAATAGTATTTTGATTATTACGGATATTATAGAACCAGCCGGAGATTGGTTCCTTTAATGCTCCTGCAAGAGCCTCAAAATATCATTTTATTTCTGAAAATATTTAGTGTTTAATTCATTTTAATTTTATACTTCTATTTTTGAGTGTTAGGCTATCTTATAATTCACTGCAAATTTTAAGCTATTTTGATAATTTCCTGGTAAGAACAGCCTGCAAGTGTAGCTATGTTGAATAAATAAAAACTTTGTCACTGTTCATAATACAGCATAAACTCAGTAAAAACAGTAATTATTAATTATTGAAATCTTTTAATCTATTATATAGCAAAGTGATATTTTACTACCTCAAATATAGAATTAAACAGATAATACAATTAGTTATATTATGTGAAGTATAATAATTTGCTTTAAAACCAACAAAATGGTACAGGAAGGAAAGTTGTTTAACAAAACAGCCCATACATTAGCAACTAAACAAATAGCAATTAAGACACTAGCTGGTATCCTGGGAAAAAGCAATTTGCACAAAGACACTACTGAAGACAAATCTATGAAAGCCAGACTATTTGATTGATGTGAAAAAAAACCGCAAGGGGAAAAAAAGCAAGTCTTGACCCTCATAAGTCTGGGCCATACAGAATAATGTTATTTATCATTGATGTCTATGAACATCTTGGATCTGTGAAAGAAGTTTCAAAAGAAAACATTTTACTTCTGTCAATACTACAAATGAATTATTATTTGCAGCTTGCAGACTGAAAAAAAACCTATTTTTTAAAATAATCAAGCAGAGTTCTAGCTATGACTAACATGAACAACTGTATTCATGGAAAATCTTTTGGTCAACAAGACTTTAGAATAAATATGGGCTGGACATATCTAGATAACTACTATCATCTGCTTAGGTTAGTGTATGTGGGTGTGTGTATACCATGAGTTCATCAATTGCTTATGGCCAAGTTCCTGTTTACCATTATTAGTTATCCATCAATAAAGTAGGCAGTAGTAATGTCTTACTAAGTAGAATACATTGATTATTATAAATAAAGCAGTCTCTCATCTTGATATGAGGAACACATTTGTTCTTCTATGGTTACTACCTCAGATTGTGTGGCTGTAGTAGCTCTATTATGACAGAAATGTTTTTTTTTGGATGTGATATATTAGGAGATACAGTACATTGATTCTGACTTTGCGCTAATTTTACACTAACAGCACACTAGCAAAAATATTATTTTCTAACAAATCAGCACAAATATATGTTGCAGAAAAGTTATAGGATTATAGGGGGCATGACAGCATTAGTTTGCACATTACATCATTTTTTTGGTACATTAAGAGATTTATTGTTCACCCCCACCTGTTTTTTCAGGAGCAGAAAAGTTTCCTTTCCAGCATAAGAAAAATAATTTAGGAACCACACTCCAGAGAACTTTTCATTCTGACAGGGTATTTTATTTTCGTTGCAAGGAGAAAAGAATAATAGTGAAATCTTTCTGTGTGATGCTTTTTTGTCATGCTACTTTTAAAGTTAAGACCATCATGTCTCCATTGATGTCATCTCATTTCTAGATTTAACAATATATTAAAGGAACGTTTTGTTCTTGGAGGGGGATTTGAAAGTCTAATGTTACATCAAATGTGCTTTTGTTAAGTGCTGTCAAACAAGAACATAGCTCAAGGTCATAACAAACTTTAAAGTCAAATCATAGGCAGCCTGTGCAGCTCCTGCCCTCTCTCTGAGGCCTCCATGCATGCTACAGAAGGTCAATTATGCTAGAACAAGATGTAAAGAACATTCTCTTCCCTGAAGCCATATTTGCATTCATTAATTTGCTTCTGTTTGTGCTTTCTGAGTTTCAATTATTTTCAACAAGTTTTTATATTCCCACTACAAACTGGAACTTGTATAGCGACATCCCACCCCCATATTAATATAGCACCAAATTAGAAGTATGAGTAGTTCTTGCTTAATTATGGTAATTGAGACCAGAATTTGCATTGCTAAACAATGCGATCATAAAGTTCAATGTCACATGACCACACTGCTTAACAATGCCCTCCCAGCAGTCCTTCTTGCTATCATTAAGTGAGGATCACAGGTCATTAAACAAGGACCTCGCATGACTGAGACTTGCAACCTCCTGCTGACTTCCCACAAATCAAGTCAATGTTTGTTGAAAGTCGCAAGTGCATGTAGGCTGGGAGAGCTGCTGCTGCAAGATATAAGCATGGCTACGCAGGGTTGTGCTCCAGACTACAAGATCCCTGGGTCTCATATTCCATAACAGAGCTCTTTGAGAGGAAAAACTGGCAGGAACAGAACTTGCAAACCTTCCCTGATGTCCTCCCCACTGATTTTGCTTGCGGAACCGGTGGTAGTACCACTCATTCAGCACCATTGTAACTTCAAATAGTCATTGAATGAGTAATCCCTACCCAAGGACTTCCTGTACATAGATGGGTCCCCAAAGCCATTCTTTTATGGGGCAAGTAACATTATGAAGTCTTCAACAAAGAGTAAAAAATACTAAAACAAAGACATTAAAGGCATAAAATAGGAAAAGAAAACATACCTAAAACTAATTTACACTAGTATCATTTATTATGCCTTTCCATAATTATCGTTTCATAAGTTATCCTTCGGGTTGTTCATGAATACC
The DNA here is from genome assembly GCF_049901735.1 of Notechis scutatus. Lineage (NCBI taxonomy): Eukaryota > Metazoa > Chordata > Lepidosauria > Squamata > Elapidae > Notechis > Notechis scutatus. Next base: position 51,351,992 of record NC_142010.1, on the reverse strand, counting down.
AGAATGGGGTTCTGTTACAAATCCTGTGACCTATGGAAGAACAATATCTATGCACATATCTGAACTTATTGTGCTACATATACATACATACACACACACACACACACACACACGTACATTCCAATCACACTATTCTCCTTCGGGGTGAGCAATATTGTGCAGAGTACTGAACATGAGTAAGAAATAATGTATCAAAGAAATTAAAGACATGCAATAGAAAAGGAAATGTAGTTTAACTTAGTTTACATCACAGCATTCACTGTACATCTCTGTGGAGTTTGATCATAGTAAATCATCCTTGCTTCCATATTTACACATCATTGCATTCCCTGCATTTCATTCCTGAGAATTCTCACTTCTCTGTTTTTCAGGATGCCATCAATTTCACCCAAACATAACTTTATTTCCCTGCATTTCAATCCTTCACTTTTTCTTCATATATTTGTTTTGCAATTTGACCTTCTCTACATGACAAATCTATCTCAATGTATTTCTTTCATATTTATTACTTACTTGTGTACTCAATTCACATTCACTCATTCATTCTTGTTCCTTTTTTATTTTATGACACTTACTTATGTACCTGATTCCATTTACATTCACCTTATTTTTCTGTTTCTTTTGACCTGCACTAAGCTTCACTTCCATATAAAAAAGTGAGCAGAAGCATGCTGTTATACACACCATTTTCACCTTTTTTAAAACCAATTTCTTGCAATCACATACAACCGTCTAGCTTTTTGCGAGTATACACAAGTTTTAAAATTTCTCCATGTATTTTCAGATCTTTACTAAGTACACAAATTCATCTAGTTGATCTAGGTTTTCTCTATTTATTATAACTTGCTATTGCTTATGCAATTTCCTAGCCAAATAAAAGTAACCTTGGTCTTTGATATATTAATGCAAATATTCAAAGACATACTCTTTGTTGCATACAGCCTATCTCTGCCAATCATTTGGGTTCTTAGCCGATAGCCAGGCATAATTTACCTACAAAAGTACACATTCATTCATTTTATTTATTTATTTCCTTACTTACTTACATATTTATTTCCTGTCTTTATGTTGCTAGTCAAATCACTTCAAATGTCACCAGAGGTATTACTTATACATTTATCCATAAATACATTAAACACCCAACAGAACATCACATAACCTTGTCTTACTCCCTTCCCTGCTCAATACTGAGCCATTCATTAAGCATTCTACTCTAATGCTTGCCTCCCATTCGTATTACTATTCTGGAAACAATCTTCAATGTTATATTCATGCAAATTATTCCAAAATTCAAGCCTACTCACTTTACCTTATTCTTTCTCAAAATGAATAAGCATGCAATAAATTTTCTCACATTTATACATTTCTCAATGAACCACACTGAAATGTTTTTTTAATTTCACTATAAAGCATTAAGCTTTTACTTTTGTTCAATTATTTATGCATGTCTAAAATGTGAATACTTTTTTCTGTTTTGGAAAGATAATTATCTGTCTACATAAATTAAAAACATACAATGGTATTTATTTATTTGTTTTATTTATTTATTGGAATTTGTCAAACAAAAATGAAAACAAAAATAAGAGAATAAAATTACAATGACAGGGACGATAGGCATCTTAGTGCATTTTTGCATGCCCCTTCTATTGACCACTTAAACATGAAGTAAGGTCTACGGAAGTCAATTTGTGACTAAAACTGTGAAAATTTGTAGCTGAGACAACAGGTAGGGCCTTCCAGACTTTGATAACTCTATTATAAAAATCATATTTTTAATAGACAAGTTTAGAATGATTTACATTTGAGTTTAAAGTAGTTGTTCACGCGTGTATTATTGCAATTAAAACAGAAAAAGTCATTTACACGTTAAACATTACGATTTGGTCTCCTTGAATTCACACTACAAAATGGAGGTTGCCAATGGATTCATAATGCATTGGTTAGCTTAGGAAGGTGCTAACTTTTGGAGTGTGCCCTATAAACGTTTCCTGGGAAATTACATGGGAAAAACCCATAGGAGAAAAATCCCCCTTAGGGTTAGGTCTCCTTGAATTTGCAATGAAAAGTGGAGGTTGCCAACGGATTCGTAGCCCATTGGCTAGCTTAGGAGGGTGCAAACCTTTCGAGTGTGCCCTATAATTGTTTCCTGGGAAATTACATGAGAAAAACCAATAGGGGAAAAATCCCACTTAGGGTTAGGGTTAGGTTTCCTGAAATTCTCACTGAAAAGTGGAGGTCACCAATGGATTTGTAGCCCATTGGTTAGCTTAGGAGGGTGTTATCTATTCTAGTGTGCCCTATCTATAGTTCTGGGAAATTACATGGGAAAAACTCATAGGGGGAAAATCCCATTTAGGGTAAGAGTTAGGTCTCCTTTAATTCGCACTGAAAAATGGAAGTCACCAACAGATTCATAGCTGATTAGATATCTTAGGAGAGTGGTAATTTTTTGAGTGTGCCATATAACTGTTTCCTGGGAAATTTCTTGGGGAAAACCCATAGGTTTTCCCCAAGCTGCATCCAGAAGCTGCAAATGTGAGACCAATCCATACTGGTTTACACTGTCTGATAGCAAGAATTAATGGCTCAGAGCCAGATGGATACCACCTGGGTGAATCAGAACTTAATGGACCTGTTCATTAGGGTAAGGTGGCTAACTGAAGTTTTCATAGGTCCTTGCATGAAATTCACACCAAAGGTGTTGAGAAAAACTATAGGCTGTTTAATATCTTTAATATGGGGTTAGATATTTGATATCTGTCCATCTCCAACAACACATGGACTACTGTAGAGGTGGTATTCAGCAGGTTCTGCCCAGTTCTAGAGAGCCAGTAGTGGAAATTTTGAATAGTTCAGAGAACTGGCAAATACCACCTCTGACTGGACATTTTACAGTATCATTTCCCTGCTATGCCCACCAAGCCACGTCCACAGAACCAGTAGTTAAAAAAAATTGAATCCCACCACTGGACTGCTGAAAAGTCTGAACTTCAAGAACTGTGATTGAGAAATGTGTTAATGAAAAATCTAACAACTGGGACTTGGTATTGCTTCAGTTCCTGTTGTCTACCAGGTAGTATCACCCCCCAAGTCTCTGAGATGCAATCATAGCACTGAAACCGTATCAGAGGAAAAGAAAAGGGCTTCTTGGCCAAATTAATATCATGTATTTTGCAGATCAATTTCATAGTGTGGGGCACAAAGCAAACAGAAGGTATTGTTCAATGATCACATCAGGGAGTAGGGTGATATAGCCAGGGAATCCATATTCAGTTCTCCTGCCTTGTCTATAAGATCAGGCAGAATGACAATTGCCATCATACAACAAGGAGAAACTGGGGCATGTAAATTATGTAGTTAAACTTCGGGACGGGGGGGGGGGGGAGAATAACCTCTACCCTAGCTTCCATCACCTGAGCACCCTGAAACCTTATTATATCCAGGAAAAGGTGGCTCATCCAGAGTCCATTATATTATCCATTTGATTCCATGCAGATCATTTTATTTTATGAAGTCTTTTAAAACAGTAATTAAGATAATTTTATTTTGCCTCTCTGTATTTGATCTTGTTACTATTCTGTTTTATTGTAATGCTTCATTATATCTGTTAAGTAATTTGTTGTTAATTAACTTGTAAGCATTACTCAATAGCAGCTACATGAATACATGTATATATATACACACACACACATACATTACATGCATACAATTTATAACAAACGTATGTAGAAAGCGAATATGTACTCAAAATCAAAATGACTTTATTATCAAAGCACAAATAATTTTAAGCCTGCATACGCTGCTGCTTCAGTACTTTACCCCTTATATTTATCACTCCAGAGCTTCTTATTAAAGGAGGTATGAACTGGGTATGTTTTAAACAAGATTTCCGTTCTATTGCAACTTAATTAACATATTCTGTAGTCTCTTTTCAGTAAGTTCACAGTTCTATGAAAAAACTTCAATGCTTTTAAATTCATTTTATCATACAAATATTTCACAGAATATCTGCAATTGGTGTACATTTCCACCTATCATGTAGTACTTCATTTCAATCACTGCTCTCAACACTTGGCTGCATATGAATAGCACAAGCTGTTATAAAGCTGTAGATGGTATGTGTATCACTGTATTAGGTATTGTCAATATAGAACATCAATGGAACAGTTCTGATAATACTTCTAAAACACTATTCAAATCACTGACAATTAAAATGAAGCAAATAGGAAGTCTGAGACATCTTCCCTGCCATAGCCAGCCTTACACATTGTTACAGAACATAGATTTGGAAGTGATCACCGTCAAACTCTCTGCAAAGTATTTAAGATCCATGTTGCTGAACACCTAATTCTCACAGTGCTGTCTAATCCCTATGTATATGGCTGTAGTATTATCATTTATCCTTATTATCTTCTTTACTATCCCTCTTATTGGTATATTATGATTGCACTGAGAGCTTCTGCACTGGAGATAAATTCCTTGTGTATCTAACCATACTTGGCCAAATGAAGTATTCAGTTTTAGAACATTACAGACAGATGATCATCCAGCCTCTATTATAACAAAGGAGAATTTACTACTTCATGTAGCGCTCTGTTCTATTAACTGATAGCTCATACAATCAGGAAATTCCTCCTGAAGTCTAGCTGGAAACTACTTGCAAGTAGCTTTAATTAAATGATTTTGGTCCTAGTCTTACACAATAGAGAATAAGTCCTCTCCTTCTTCTGTGTGAAATCTCTTCAGATATTTGAAAATGAGATAATTCATCTAGTCTCTAGACCAGGAGTCTCCAACCTTGGCCACTTTAAGACTTGTGGACTTCAACTCCCAGAATTCCTCCTCCAGTCATGTTAACTCAGGAAACTTCAAACTTGGCAAGTTTAAGACTTGTGGACTTCAACTCCCAGAATTCCTGAGCTAACATGACTGGAGGAGGGATTCTGGGAGTTGAAGTCCATAAGTCTTAAAGCTGTCAAGTTTGAGGACCCCTGCTCCAGAAAGTTTAATAATCCTTGTAGAGCTTGGTTTCTTGATACCTGACTAAATTTGGTAGTCCTCCTCTGAACTTATTCCAATCTGTGGTTGTCCTTTTTCATGTGTGGACTAACGTGAAGCCTAACGTAATATAATTATTTCTTATGACCTGAACATTATATTCCTATGATTGCAACTCAAGATAGCACTTCTTTTTTAAGCAGCTATATCACTGCTGGCTCATTTTTAATTTGTGATTCACAAAGATATCTTGATTCTTTCCATACACACTAACATGCTAGTTTGGAATTCTGGAGCCTGTATTCTCAATCTGAAAGTTGCTTCTAGATATAATTACATTGGAAGCAGCAAAAGAACCAACGTTAAATTAATAATGGCCTTAGCAGCTGCATCACACTACTAGCTCATGTTTAACTTGTGATCAACAAGGAGATCCTGTCCTGACTTTATTTCTCCCGCCAGTGGCCGGCCAATGAGTAGAGTCTGACAGTCAACTCCACTCTATGGCCATATATGGTAATACGTAACACCTGTCTTAAACTTAAGCTTTTATTTTTTCTATCCAGATGCAAAACTTTTGCTTTACATCCATCATATTTGATTTAGACTAAGCTTGTCTAGATATTTTTAAACCTCCTACATGTAAATTATTATTCACTTGTCTGAAATCAGTATTATCTACAAACCTGATGTACCTTCTCAATCACTTCTCTCTCAGGAAAGCCCTGTGGCATTCCATTCAATACTTTCCTCCTAACTAAAATGTACCCTTTGGATATGATATTCAGTCAATTGTGAGACAACCATAACATCATTAGCCATATTTAATCATTTTATTAAAGATACCATTATGAGAAACCTCATTAAAAGTCTTGCTGATGTCCAAGTACACAAGTTCTACAGCATTCCCCTGATCTGCTAAGCTAATATGCAGCTTCAACCATATTGCAGCATTCAACAATGAAGTATGTCAACTGATAGCTCTAAGTCTCTAGTTTTAATTTTACATGACAACCATCTGCTCCATTTCTTTTAAACAGACCTTCGCTACCCCAGACAGATTGAGACAATCACAGAACCCTCCATCTATTTTCACTGTAATTGGACACTGTTACTAGCAAATTGCGCTTACAAAACAAACCTAGTATTACATGAGATTAAGTAAGAATAAGACTACAAATAAATCACTCCCCTGCAGAAATGGATCAAATAAAATGTAAGAAAGCTGAAGGCACGTTCAGTGTTTATTGCTGGATCTGGTTGATATTTTTAATTTCTCCCTTGCGTTCATCATGGACAAGTGATTTTGTATGGAAGGCACAAAAAGTTTTCATCACAACTGTTGCCTTCTATTGATGTTTGACAGAAATGGGTGATTATTTCTGCTCTAGCTTTTCTTGTTTTTTGCCTGATCTTGCTTATGAAAGGCATACTGTACTATTGAATATTTTAAAATAATCTCTAATTTTGTTTTAGTTAATATATACAGTGTATATATAGCATAGAGTTCTGAAAATTGCTAATTTTGCTAAAGATTGAAGTCAGTCAACTCTCATTAAGGTATATGTAATTAATACTTTCAGTAAGAAACTTAAGACCTACAGATGTCACAAAACTTAATTAATTTAGATTTTCTGCATGGTAAGCATTCATGGTTGGAGGCTGAAGCATTCTGATTAGTAATGCAGGTTTTATAAGTATAACAGAGAAGAGATTTACAAGAAATACATCATAGAGACAAGAAAAGCTAAATAACTAGCTAGCTACTCCTATTAGGAGAGTCCAAGTACTCTGTGTTGTTTGTGAGTATTCTTGGGAAGAAAGGCAGAAGGAAATGATCTTTGATTAGCAGTCTTAGACCAAGAATAGGCAGAGTAAAAGACGAGGTGGGGTAAATCTCTAACTCACTACACCTTACTGCCGCCTTGTGGCCTGTAGGTCAGGAAGTACTAAAGTGTTATGTGCTTAGAATAAGGACATTCACAAATGTAGCCAATTAAATATATGTTCCTTTATTTTTAATGAGTTTTGTGTAGTACAGTTTTTGTGCAATAATGAATCAGTGGATGCATTATGGACTACAAACAAATCCTGGATTTTGCATTTAAGGGGACATAACCAAGAACAATAGAATTTTCATCTAAACTAACAATTATTACCATAGAGTAGAAAGGATATTTATTTTCTTGAAAAGCTTTCAAAATCAAACAGAAAATAGCAATCCATGTTAACATTCCTATAAAAAAGTGGCAGGTGTCAGAAAAGGAAGGAATGTAAGACTTTTCGAAACATCAAACTTAAGGCCATCCTAATTGTCTCCAGGTGTGTTTAAGATGTTGTTTGTCACTTTTTGAAAGCCTACATGGCTCAGAACCTGGGTATCGATAGTAACACATTATATCAGTAGCCTATCTGCCTGCCTCATAAAATTTAGTTGGACACCTCTTCAAGTGTCCCCTTGATCAGACTGCTATCTTCATAGTCCACAGAAACATGTCCTCTCAGTTGCTGCCCACTTTCTACAGAGTAGTAACCTGACATTGAAATAAACGTCTACCTCCCAGCCTTCAGGAAATTGGTGAAAACTTGGTGATTTCATCAAAGTATGCAAACTATGTAAAATAAACATAAACTTAACTCCCTGGACTAAAATTATGTTTTGAATTTTTTGAATGGAGCACTAGAGATTTTTTTTTACTGTACTTCTAATTATTTCACAGGTAATGTGATTCAATGGTGTATTTTTTTTTAAAGAAGGAAGCTAGATGGCTTATTTCAGTAGAAGATAAACTGTTTCCAATTTCACCAAAAGCATTATAAAAAGGGAGATCTATGTTCGCAAAATATAACCAAAGAGATCATAATGATAAGCATGTTATTACATTTCTTCTGAACGAATATAAATGTTAACAGTGATGTGCATAACACTAAATACTTCCTTGAATAGATCTTGATGATTAATATAGAACATATCCATGTAGTTTCATTCAGAAATCATATTTTTGTTTTTGTCTTTTTTGCTATTTTTAAAAAAAGGTTTCCTGCCTAGCCATAGTTCTAGGATTTCCTGATGGTCTCCCATTCAATATATAACTATGTCTAATCCTGCTTAGCTTTTGGAGATTAGTAAAACAGCAAAAACTCTAAACTCCAAGGGATTCTCTGAAGAGGCTATTCTCTTGTCCTACTCATCTTTTTTTTTTAACTCTTATTCAAACCTTAATATTGGAGATTCACCAACTACTGCTTTATATTCTGCTTAAAAAAGAGCTGCCAGAGAAAAGCCCCACCCACTTTTTGGCTTGGTATTTATTTATATCGTTCCTTTATTATTTTTATAAATAACTCCAGACAGTGAACACACCTAATACTCTATCCTCCTCCTATTTTCCCCACAACAACAATCCTAGCCCAACGTCCCCCAGTTTTCCTCATGCCGAAGATGGGACCAGAATTTACAGTCCCTTGATTTCTAGCCGGATGCCTTAACCACTATACCAAACTGGTTATACAATAGACCAAACTATATTAACTTATAAAAAACATTATGTATATAATTCTTTATTCCTTGAAAGGAAGTAAAGTTTTCTCTAATACAGTATTGCAGCAAGGGTCATTCTTGGTAATTTACTGTCAGGACAGATGCTTCCCATCTACAATCTTGCATTAAACAACAGATATTTTAACATATTGCATTACACTATCTATCTTAGTGAACTGCCCATCTTGTAAAATCATTTTAATTATGTTATTTTCTCTGTGCAATCTTCCACATCTACAATTATTTATAGTATTATTGTCTTGGTTCCTTTCTCGTCACAGCTTTTAACATTGTTGCAACAGTTCCTAAATGGAGAGATTTATATGATTTGTTTAATGACTGGATGGAAATGCTTCAATAAGGGTTTTTTTTTTCTGTTCGTAAATTTGCCTCCCTTTGCTTTCTTCCAAAACTTTAGGAGATTAGTTTGGTCAAGGAACAGGACTGATTTTTGCTAGTCAATGGTGAATTCTTGTCCTGACACTGCCACTTATTTCTGGATAATCACATTAATATAATCTCTGAATTCTGCTAGATTCAATTTCGGCATCAATAAAGTACACCAGGAGGGTAAAATACCAACCTATCAAGATGGATGATTTGTTTTTATTTTCATAGAGATTTCCTCAACTTTAACTTTGCCCTTGCTCTCCCCTTCATCTCAGCCTTTCCTGCTCTCTTCCACAGCTACCTCCAAATGCCCATCTGTCAGTTTCATTTAATAGAAACCTATAATTCTAAGGTAATGGATGCACTTGGCTAAGGAAAGATAATCTCTTTGGGCTCGCTTCAGTTGTTTCATCCCTGTTATCATATTAATACTGATTAAATGCAAAGCACAACATTTAAGTGAGACTGCACATATTATTTAAGGACGACAAAAGCAGACAATGTCAGGCCTGCACATTGATTTGCATAAAGAAACAGCCCGTTTTTTTAAAAAATGACTGAGTCTTACTTGAAGGCTGCATGGGACCAACATTATCAACTTCAGCAACCATAATACACTGCTTCAAAAGGCATGGGTCTATAAAGTAACATGAATGCACAGAGTATAATGTTGCTGCTGCAGATCATATTGCCTATTCGTACTTATGAGTGGTTCAAGCTGATATTTCAATTGAGATTTGTGTCAGTAGTAAACTTCTAAAACATGTATGCAGTCCAAGTGGCCACCTGCATTTTTTAAAATTGGAATAGATATTTTAAAGTAATACCGAAATGTATCTTGGGTTCATCATTCAGAAAAATGAATAAAATGGGCATGAGGCTAGATTTTGAAATAAACCTTATACTTAAAAAGAAAACACTATTATCAACTAAAGCACATGCACAAAACAAGGCATGATATTAAAGTTTTAAAAAAATCATTTATCCTAAGCAAAATACTGTTTGAAGAAATATGTGAATTTGTTTTACTGAAATAATGAAGTTATCATAACTTTTTAACTGTAAAAAGTTAACAGCAAAATTCAGAAAATATATTAAAATTGTTTAATATATTTGTAAATATATTTGAATTGTTTGTGATTCAGAATATTAGTAGGAGAATTATTAAAGACTCTTGCCACATTAACTTTTAATTCTAGTGGGAGAATTTGGAAAACTAAGAATTGATCCTAGAGGCATCAGAGCTATAGCAGGCAACAGTTTTACTAAGCATAACAAATGGGAAGGGAAGGAGTTCGAATTGTTACATTCAATAAATGTGAAGTCTATGGAAAAGAAACATAATGTTATTTGACACAATCAGGGGTGGGATGCTAACAGTTTGGCCCAGTTCTATAGAACCGGTTGCTCTGAAGAGCAGCAGACACCAAACCGGTTCGGTGTGACAACCTTTTGTCGCCTGTTTGGCCCGCCCGCTTGCCTGCCCAGGCTCTTGGCTGTCCTTTATTTCCTGCTTTTTCAACTTCATCTGCTTCGCGCAGCGCTTGTCAGCTGTCCGGGAGGCACAGGTGATGTTTTTTGCAATTGTTTTACCTGCACGCACAGCATAATGCACTTTGACCGAACCTCTTTGTTTTTGAGGCCTCAGGAAGATATTTTTCAAAGTTTTAATGCACAATGCCCACCATGGATCAATTCTTAAATACCTCCATTTGAAGATGTCATGCTTCAGAACAATGGAACAAATAAGACAGACACCTACCCCCAAACACACCTGGGGGGAAAAATAGATTACTACTCCAATTCCTCTGGCAACAGCATCTTTTCTAGACTGTAGCATAGTAAAGAAAGAATAGTAAAGGAATAGAATGGTTTCTAATGGTTTCATTGAATAATTCTCATGAGTCAGTAGCAAGTTTTATCCTCCCTACTAGGATTAGACACAAATGATCTCCTCTACCCACCCTTATAAATAGAGCAGAAGATGCTACAAATCATGGATATAATCATTGCATCTTCCTGTTCTCAAATATCTGCAGGGTATCATTCAGGAAACAGCAAGTTAACATCCGTAACACAAAAATCTACTCAGTTACCCATGCCGCTCAAAATTTCAGATATCAAATACGTAAAGAAAAAGAAATTGAAAAACAATATTCACAATCTACAACCTGATCTCTAGTCAACCTAATAGAATGATTCCTGCATTTATATTTGTAACATGGAGGTTACAGACCAGTTTAACAATGGAAGGATATGAATCTTAACAGAGAATACAATAAATGGTACCTAAAATTATGTGCATGCTTGCACACACTCACATATTAAGTAGAGATGAGCAAAATTATTACACAGTTACTGCAAACAACATGTATACATTAGGAAAAGTTATCATAAATATATTTTAGCACATTTTGACATACGTACAAAAACAGCTAAATGGTTTGTAGTATGATACATATACAAAACTATTACAACTAGCAAATACAGGCCACTGCACTTTAAATCAAATCAAGCTAACCACTGTACAGTTCATATTTAATTAAATTAACCAAAAACTCTTTACAATGAATTCCTGAGTTAATCAAGTAACGCAAATGAGATTTGCCCATTCTCACTGTTAGGATTGACGTGCATGTGTTCAATATAACACCTCTCTTTTTAAAGAAGTTAAATATATCTTTAAAAAAAACTAACATGTTTCTAAGTTCCAGCCAAGCACAAGAATTGTATTCTAATTTATTTTATTATGTTTTATACCTCTATTGCTTTTGTTATCATTTTGTAATTTTGGGATACCCTTAGGGTGGCACAACACAATAATTGAACAAGATCATTCCTGCAGGAAATAGTAATGATCATGCATACAATTTCAAAATAAATAAAAAGATGTGCACCACAGCAACACCCAAAATGGGAGGCTTCATCAAGCTGATGTGGGGCAAGAAAGCAGCTGTGGAAGGCCATGTGCAGCCTTTTGGGGCTACTTTCTCGGTGCCAGAGGTCTCAAGTTGAACTGGGGCGAGAAAGCATCCATGGAAAACTGTGTTCAGCCTTTTGGGGCTGCTTTCTCGGTGCTAGAAGCCTCATCAAGCCCTTTGCTCATGAGAAAGGGGGGAGCAGGCAAAGAAACAGGCTGGAGAGGAGACAGATCTTCATAAGGTAAGTCACCCAAGCGTGGCAGGACCAGAAGGAAGCAATTGTGGGGACCCCAGCGGAGGGAGAATGAGGTATCTGTGGGTCGGGGGAATCCTTGGATGGTCTGAATTAGTTGGCCTATCTATTCCCTACCTAGTTGCCCCCATGGCCTTCCCCACCCCAAGATACTTCATGTGCACTGAACGAGCCGCACATTAAATTAGTGAATGTGTGGGCAAAAGAAGGGAGTGATGTCGTTCAAGGTACAAGATTCACTCCCATAAATTCTCAAGTTACAGATGTAATGGGCAGGCTGCACTGCATTCGTAACTTGAGGACTACCTGTAAGGTATTGCAAGACACAAAAGAAAAAAAAAAGGTTGAATTTACCTTGTTTTATAATCCAATAACTGTCACCTTGTTTTTTAGAGAAGGATATCGGAAAAGTTGTCTGCTTGCAGCTCCAGTGGGCCTCAAAAGAAATGGATTGTTCAGATCCCTTTCAGTTGGTTTAAAGCCAGGATGTAGTACTCAGAACCACATTGATTGTGACTTCCAGGGAAGAAATGGCAGACTGAAGATACCTCTGTGAAAGCAGAACTGATGATTGTGGCTAAGAAGAAAGAAACTAATGAGTAAATTGGCTCCTTTGTCCCTCTCTGGAAAAAGGGAGCATCTGAGATTGCCCACATGGTGTTCTATATATGTGAAGGCTGTGCCTTACAAAGAGGCTGCAAGGCAGTGATTGCCAAAGGATAGGAGACCCAGGAGCCAAGAGAATTTGCCATTCTTGCTCCAGCTATAGTTGAAGCTATCAATGAAAGGACACTAAGTTCATACTTGCTTTGCTAAGGAAGCTTGGAAAATTGCCTGACTGCTTTAAAGAAGATGGACACCTTCAAAATGATAAAGCTGGAAGCAGCAGGTAAGTACTTCAATCCTTAATATTAAAAAAAAATGAAACTGTATCTTCATAAGCTTTAGGAATTCAAAATAAACAGCAAAAAGCAACACAAAGTTTTGGCTATAAAAAAACTTAAATGGATTAAGGGCTCAAAAATATTGGAATATTTAATTTTCAATACTAATACATTGGAATTAATTTTAAAAAATAAATGAATTTTCATGGGAAAGAAAAATATATTTTCTATATTGAAGATATCACAAGATAAGCAACTAAAATGGATTCAGAGATATTGTTGAGGAATGGAGTCTTTGAATTAACAATATCATCTACATAGTGTGTTCTTAAGAACACCCTGTTCCCAGAAGAAATGGTTACACCAGAAGATGAATGCTTATATATTTAAATCTTTAAAGTCTGTTTGATCATTGTAATTAGCATTTAAACCTTCCTAAACAAAAATGCTGGGAGTTTAACCTGAATTGTAAGTTGTAAGGGAGTTTAACCTAACCTTTTGAGATCCCTACAGACAAGTAACTGAACATGGAAACTAGTGAAGCATGGGGCTCTTGTTTACCTAACCTCTGCACTGTAAGAGACATCAATCCCTGCCTTATTAAAGAAATACATACACCAACCTGGCATGCTGGCTGAAACAGCTCTCTCAAATTCACAGTTTCTCAGAGGTCGAAGGAAGTTCTGGAGAGGCCTGTTCCATAAATAAAATCCTTCTGCTTGGCGATAACTAAATTGTATTAAGGCTGGCTCAGACAGCTCCAATTAAAACTCTTTGGTGGGGTTGGACTAGAAAACTCTACCCTAGATTGCTCACAGATAGGAGCTTTCTCTTTATTTTCTTCTTTACCTTGTTTGTAAAAGAGAAATAGAAGAAAACCTGCAACCTATGCCCTCAACTGCACTAATAACCTTAAGCACAGCAACTTGCTTTCAAAACTGAACTTTTACCCAAAAGTGTAGGAGACATAGACTGTTATTAAATCACACAGGTTTCAAATAGTCCTCAATAAATCAAGCCCATCATTAGATTTGAGGAATCTTAGCTCCACATGAGATATTTTTAATGAAAGAAAGGGCAGAATACAAACAGGAGAGGTACAGCCATTCTTATAGGATATAGCTATTGCAACTTCAAAGTTCTGTACATCATGAATTTTTTAAAGAATCACAAATAGGCAAATTCATATGCAATGACCAGCTTGCTAATTTTATAGCTATCTAAAGTTGCCAAGCATAGCTGAGACCAATCTTGGAGAGGCCCTCACTTCAATAAATGTGACACAATCACATATGCATACACATAATTATGTGTGTATATATTAAATACCAATAAGTTATCAAAGACTTTCTAGCTAACTTTATGCAGGACATTCAACAATGCTGAAGAGTCAAATGAAATCCAGTAACGTTACCTGCAATCTCTGCTAAAATGAAGTTTTTGAACAAAAAGTTTTTTATAAAAATTAGTAGCTTCTAATTAGTACCTTCTATTTACCAAAACAAAGAACAGTTCAGAAAATATATTACAACATTTCATATTGGTATGCAACTAGATAAAACTAACTGTCATGGAAAAGAGGCTATTGAATATGTGATTTGCAACGAGCAGTGAATACAGAGAAATTCCACTTCAACAGGTTCAGATGCCACAAGAATTAAAGAATAGCAGTGACCTGTCAAGGTAATAGGAACAGAAAATTAAAGCTCCAGAAAATTAAATAAAAGGAGTCAGTCAAGAAAGTGAATATTTGCTCTTAGGCAAGTTTTAAAACAATGGAAGACATTTTGTCTTTGCCTTTTGCTTTGATGTTTTCTCTTCTCCAACTGTTACGCAAAAAGTCTAGCTATGAGATCATTAAAAACTGACACCAACTTGATGGCACATGATCAATCAATCAATCTTCTCCAATGTTGATTGGAAGCCAGTAAGAGCAAAACCACAGCTGACACAACAGGGCTTGGAGCTAGCAATTTGGATAGCAAGCTACAGTCAGTGAAGGTACTTGAGGTACAGATTATGTTGTATTTTATGGGCTGACATCTGAGCTATATAACTGTGGTTATGCTTAGATCCTTTACTGCAGGGGTGTCAAACTCGATTTCATTGAGGGCCACATCAGGGTTATGTTTGACTTCAGGGGGACAGAGTGGGCATGGCCAGGATGGTCATGGCCAGCTCGATGTCACTCATGTCGGGGGGGGCTATGGCAGCCTGAGCACTCTGCTAGAAAAAACGGACTCCCGAACTCCGTTTTCAGCTGCAACGGCCTCCTGCAACCCTCTGCCAGCAAAATGGAGCTTGCAGCCCTCCCGAGCTCCGTTTTTGCTGGCAGAGACACCACAGGCCAGTCTTCGCTGTTTCGAGGGCAGCCCTGCGGACCAGATCTAAGCATCCTGTGGGAGGATTCCAGCCCCTGGGCCTTGAGTTTGACACCCCTGCTTTACTAGAAGGAGCAGCTGACTGAGATCAACCTGTTCAGAACAACTGTTTATTTCTTTTCTCTTATCATATTCAACTGTCTTCTAATATCTGACTTGGCTACATATAAAAGGTTTAAGGAACTGATAATATTCATTTTGAGAAAAACCTAGCCTTAAACATATACTTTCACCAGCAAAAGCTATAGAGTAAGAGTGTGCCACTTAATTTAAAACGGTGTTAGTGGAGTTGTGGGAAAGATGCCACAAGATCATAAAATCTGAAGCCCTCTCATGAGCATCCGGGAGGCCCAAGCAATCACACCCTGTCTTTTACATCCATGCCCCGTTACACCTCAGCTCCTTAATCTCTGCTCCTGAAAATAACAGTTCATGCAACAATACCTACACTGAAAGGTATCTGCAGTACAGATGGATATTAAGGGATTAATTTAGCTTCTTTGCAATCTCTTTCTCCTCTTTGTCATATAGTGCTTCAAGTTCTCCCCCAGGTATATCCCACTTTCTGATATAACAAATTTTAAAATATAACTAGCTGCTTTAATGTCATAAACAACATACTCTTCAAAAACTACATCACCTACCATACTTTTTTGTTTACAATTTGAATTTTTTCTTGTTCGTATCATTTAAGCAAACTTTTCATTTCCTAAAAAAAGTTATTTTTTTTGCTCTTGGCATTACTTCTTAAATAAGTTGCTGGTCAGCTAATGGTATTTTTGCTGATTTGCCCCAGACTTTATAGCTGTGTTTTTAGTGTTTTTGGTACTTTCCAAACATTTTGGAGAGAGCCGATTATTATTCTTACGGTGGTACAATGTTTAGAATGCAGCATTGCAGGCTAACTCATTGCTCACTGTCAGAAGTTTGATTCTGACGGGCTCAAGGTTGACTCAGCCTTCCACCCTTAGTAAAATGAGGACCCGGATCATTGAGGGCAATATGCAGACACTGTAAACCGCTAAGAGAGGACTGTAAAGCACTGTGAAATAGTATATACGTCTAAGTTCTATTGCTGTTATTCTCTCCAACTCCTTAACACTTTTATGTAAAGTTCTTCTCTTGAGCAATATAAAGGATTTAATACATTTTCATTTACACTTTTGGTTAACCCAGTTTACTGTGCCTTTGGAAACAACCCCTCCCATTGGTTAATGATGGCTAATTCAAAGCAAGCTGAATTCCTTTAAAAGCCATGTTTTCTAGAGAAAACTAGTTTAAAATAATACATTAATCAGTTTCTTAATATGGGCAATACAGTAGTTATCTCTGAGCAAGGAAGGATTAAATAAAAGAGGCAGCAAACATTTCTACATTTATTTTCCTAGCTATGAAGAAATAACACAGTGGAGAAACACAGACATGTCAACAAAGAAGGGAACTCAGATTATACACCTTCTGTAAATAAGATCTAAATGCTTGCTAGAGAAAAATAAAATATACATTTCACATAATTTTCCAATTTTAGGAAATTTTCTGGGTTTCCTAAAACAGCTGAGCAGCTTGGTATTCCAAAACAGAAACACACATACATGTATCTGTTTGAAGAGCACAAAAATAAATCAGAAATCAATAAAATAAGCCTTGATGTGAAAGTCAAGTCAGCTAATCACCTAAAGATAAGGACAACTCACCACATATTTATAAGACAGATATTTTTACTATATGTGTTGCTGAAGTGAACACAAGACTCTGGTTTCTCTTCAGATATCGTATAAATCTTTTGCCTTTTACTAGAAGGCAGTTTCTTTGGATAAGTGCTACCATAATCAACATGTTCCAGATTTCCCCATATTATCCTTCCATAGTTTAATCTGTTCAAAAAAGATTCATAAAAAGAAAGTGATGCATCTCTGACTATCACCCCCTGATGGCTTCTGTCTATAATGTAGCAAAAGGGAAGATTTATGCTTCAAATACACTCTTAAGGATTTTCAATTTTTGTTTATTTCAGACAGTAATGAGAATGGGAATTATAAAAGAAAAAGCAAAGTTTATCTCCACCTTTAAAAAATAAATAAATTTACTGACTTACAGTTACAGCAATTTGCCCTTGGAATTTTGCATTCATTTCTTGCTGAAATTCAGCTCAACTTCAGCTTCAGATCAACATAACAAACTTATATTGGCCACTGGTTCTGATTTTTCTTCAAATAAATGGAAGGTAAGATGCTAGGAAACTCAGCTAAAATCCATTTGCCCTAAAGACTAAGATTATCCTGTTTTAATGCAACACACAAGCAAAAATTGCAAACAGTAGAGAATCTCACAAAATTTCAGTGATAAGCCATTCTCTGTTGGATTCTTTGAACATGTCAGTTCATCTGGAGAACCAAAACAATCTAATTCTACTTACTTAACTGAAATTGCACTGTTTCATTGACCTTAAAAACCATCATATGTTATTAATTGTGAATAGAAAGATCAACTTACCTTTCGCTATTGAATTGGCAGATCAACAATTGTTTAAAAATCTTAATAAAAATTTCTTTCATATAGAACTCTTTAATTATAACACACTTCTTCACACACATTAACATAATTATGTATTTCTTTGTCTTTGAACCTATTTTTTCTATATAAAATTATATTTAAAAATCACATGGTATGGATCCATTGAGCAATAACAAAAGAGAAAAATCATCTTGCTAGGGTCTCTGCTCAACAGAATAAATCCCTATGGAAAAAGCTTTCTTTTCTTCTTTGAGAAAGCAGTCCAAAATAGATTTCTATATCTCATTCATAGAATATGACTTCACCTGGGAAAGTTAATTGTAAGAGTCTCATAGAATTTTAGTAATTTCCCACAATATGCATAGAAAATAGGGGGGGAAATTATGAATGGATGTGATCAATGAATGGCTGGATCAATTGACACCTTTATCTGAATTCTTGAGTAGGATATTAGCATCCAAAGCTGCAAAAACTTGAATGTTTCATAATATCCCATGGAGCCACATGATTTTTGAAATGGATATTTAGAACTATAGATTCCTTGATTCTTCTGCTTATGTCATAAGCAGATGAATATAGGACATTCCTGTGTCCTATATAATATAGGATACAAATACATAATTAGACCAGTTGATGTTAGAAGACTTCATGAACACTGATCCTAAGAGCCAAATTAATATTGAACACAGAAGGATTGGTATAAAAAAAAGATAACCTCTAACCATAATATACAACATTCACCTTTGGGATAAAAGCTAGATCTGGACAAAAATTCCCCTACTCAGATGGAACAAACAAACTGGTAAAAATACCGTATTTGCCGGCGTATAAGACGACTGGGCGTATAAGGCGACCCCCAACATTTCCACTCAAAATATAGAGTTTGTTATATACTCGCCGTATAAGACTACCCCCTCTTCCACACACCTTCCACTTTTGCACTTTTTTTTTTTTTGACGCACTTTTCTGCTTTGGACAATTTTGAAATGAGCTAATCCAATTTTGAACCAAGAATATGCAAATAGCTATGGAGTTTAGAAATGAGTTTTAAAAATATTTTTCATTGCTTACCATTAAGCGTAAAATATGTTGTAAATAAAATGAGAACACAGGAAACGTTCTCTTCTCAATACAGCTGATCTCTCTCTCTCTCTCTCTCTCTCTCTCTCACACACACACACACACACACACACCAAAAACCCGGACACTGAAAAGGCTGCCAAGGAACAGTATATTCAATGCCTTCTCTTTAATCAAGAAACAAGGAATTCCTTAGAATCTTTTTTTTTCCCCAAGTGGCCCTCTTTAAAAAAAAAAATGGAGGTAACATGCAAAACCTGCATGCAAAAAGAAAAAAAGAAAAAGAAAAGTACGCCGCACGTGAGGATCTTGAATCCTCTCCTCCCCACACCGCTAAGGAAGGAAGAGGGGGAAAGGTTGCGCAGCGCGTGGCGAGTGACACCCGCCACACACACACACACACACACACACACACACACACACCGCCCCCCAGCCTCCTCCCGGCTGCAACTCAAGCTCGAAGTGGGAGTCGGAGTCCTCCCGGCGTATAAGACGACCCCCACTTGGAGGCATGTTTTTCAGGGCAAAAAAGTCGTCTTATACGCCGGCAAATACGGTAATCAAATTTAATCTACCATCTACTAGAAAACAACTTTCAAAATGAGTTCCCAAAGACAACCAGAAGGATTCAAAATAGGGTTAAAAAGCATTTGTTTTGGTTGACAGTAAAGCTGGTGGTATATCATACATAATTTCTCCTTCTATTGCACCCAGAAAGCATTCTAAATTCCACAGTCATCATCTGGGCACAAATTTCAAATTGTACTGTGACAGACTATAAGAGAATTGCTGGAAATTTCTGTGAGATACCCAAATGGATATAAGACAGATTTCTAAGCTGAATAACTGCCATGGGCCTCAATATTTCCATTCTAAACGTTTTCTTCTGATTTATTCACTCATGGGGCTTATAAGAACAGTCCTATATCTTTGTTCAAAGCCAAAGGAAATATTAGGAGGTACTCTGACAACTGAATTATCTGGACATGGAAATAATTCAGACTGAAGCCATTGCCAGACCAAGTCTTTTAAACTTCTAGTTACCAGATCGTCATCTTCTGCGTCTAGATCAAACTTTAAACTGCCAGAATGAAGCCACCTTCTCGGCTTTGTTGTTAGCCAAAAATAAGTCATTATTGGTACATTCTCTGGTAGTAGCTGACATATCAGCAAATGGGCTAGGATCTGTGTCTCTCCATATGCACATTAGCATGTTGTTATCCAATAAGAGCCTCCACTTGAGCATATTGGTTTTACATTTAGGCACTCCAACTCTCAATCTATTGGGGTCCTCCACATAGTATAAGGGAGGTCAGATATCTGGTTAGTTACCAGATGTCCTCTTGGGTTACTAGATGAATAGAAAGATAGCAGTAGCTGGTAATCAGTCAGGCAAACATTTGCATGTACTGCATCTTCTATTCCTTTTTATCTAATCAATGCTAGAAGTACATAAACAAGTAAGCAGTTGTGCCTCTGCATTTCTCTGTGGCATTATTCTTAGCAATCATCTAATCAGCTTTGCAGGGTTTTTTCCTGACAAAATGCTAAAGGAAACCAAGGCATAAGGTACAACTGCACACAAATAAGGAGCGTGTACATACAAAAAGTCAGCAACACAATATTAGATACAATCTAAGAGTCTTCATTTTTTAGACAGCAGTTGGAGTGCTTTAAAAAACAGCAGAAAACACACATGTGCATTTAAATTCCTGATGTTTCAAGCAACTCCTTCTGGATTTATAGATGCTAAATAGCTTGTTCCCATGCATGTAAATGCACACACATGGGCTCAAAATGTAAGTGCATTTCCCCCCATAATTGCCTTTCCAGATAGCAAGTGTTGCTGAATGTGTTTGAACTGCATATTTTCTATAACTAGATCCATCCTGAGATTATACTATCTATTAAGCATTTCTTTAAAAAACATTCTTAAGAGCTATGATGCTAAATTTTAGGAATGGGCAAGAGTCTAAGCTCTATTAAGCCCTCAGAGGCCTATATTTCTGTTGAACATACTGAACATGGGATAATTATGAAGCATTCAGAAATAGGTGAACTTTGATAAAGATAGGTACCTTTTCTTAGCAGAAAATTTTAGTTAGGCTATGAAAATGAAATCCAAAGGCCACATGATGCTAGTAATACACTTAAAGGTGTTCTCCATCAGAAGAAAAATCCTCAGCTACACATTTGTTTATAAGATACCTAATCTCAAAATCAGGGTTGAACAAACTATTTCTGAATAAATGTTTCTTTTACCACTTTAGAGTAAGTTTACTTTGAAAAATCATACCTCTATCTTGAGTGTAGAAACAAAATATCTTCCCCATCTCTGTGTCCGTGTACTTCTTGTTGAGAGCAATGGTAAACATTTTCATTTTAAAAATAAGAGGGTGCTTTAACTTTTTAAAAACTGAACAAAACAACAGTAATAATGCCTTATTGAGAGAAAGCAAATGTGCAAATAAAATATAGCATTGGAAAATCAAAGATAATACATCACAAAAAATAATCATATTTTTTATTTGTCTAGCTCCCCCAAGAAAATACCTCAGACTGCTGAAATTAATACCAACCCATAGCTGATATTCCACTCAGGGCCTCTTATTTGTCCTTACATCGTAAAAGAAAGATGTTTTATGTTTAAAGTCAAACTAACTCAGAAGCATTCACAGAATAGTTAAGACGATGTTGGATATGCAT
This sequence comes from Notechis scutatus, assembly GCF_049901735.1. NCBI lineage: Eukaryota > Metazoa > Chordata > Lepidosauria > Squamata > Elapidae > Notechis > Notechis scutatus. Next base: position 51,330,324 of record NC_142010.1, on the reverse strand, counting down.
GGCTTCTTCTGAATGAAAAACACAGCTGGCTTTAAACAACACATACATACAGCAATATCTCATTATTCAGTTCAGAAAGAGTAGAGAAAACTTCTGCAGACAAAAGGGCCACAGAGCAACAGGAAGGACAAATCTTTTCCTAACAGCTACCTGATTAGGTCCATTTCAGACAATGAAAACCAGCTTGAAACCTGGGAATTATCTAGTATAACAAAATCAAAACATAAAGAATATATATATAAATTTAGATAAAATAATATGCCATCATTTTATGGCAAATAGCAGTAACTGACAACGTAAGAGCAATGAAATGAAAATGAACCTGATTATTAATTTCTTAATTACAAAAGAGAGGGATCTGTTTTTCAATTGCTCCATAAGAGAAGCATAAATAATAGAATTTTTTTCCCCATCCAAACATTTATCTTCCTCCTGGTTGGATAGACATTTCACAGAAGTGAGTCTTGGCTCTGATTAAGCATGTTGAAGATTACTGCAAAACTGAAAGAGAAAAGGCTACTGGGAAATCTAAATGAATACAATTATGTCAAATTATGGATGTTATACGCACTGGCTATGAAAAGCTTGTCTACAAACTTACTTGTGCGTCAAAGTGAATGTTGTATATGCATAATAATGCCTATTTTTAAAATGCAGAGTATTTCACCATGCATTTTTACTATACCTATTTTTATCTTTCCAAAACAAAACACCATTTTTAATCCATTCAACTTTTTTCTAGTCCTCTTTTCATTTTCTTAGGCACAATTACATGTTAAGAAAAAAGCAGAAGAAATAGGAAATACCATAAAGAAAAAGCAGGAAGCTGAAGACATTCTTTGACAACCAAAGAATCTATCCAATTCTCTGCAAATTTTTTAAATTCCAGACATTGCTCACACAGTACAAAATTTCTCTTTCAGCATTAAGATTCCAGTGTTGTTTCTATTTTGAAAATGCAAGTTTTAGAAAAATTATATATATCCACTCAGAAATAAACTCTGTAAAATAAAATAAGACTCACCCAGAAAAGCATATTTAGGATTACAATCTGACTATGTGAATAGGCTAGTTGAAAGCAAATATACTTCTAATATTATTATGACTTATTATCCAAAACACTTTTATAACAAGTTGACTATAACTTTTTCTTTTTACAAACGCTGTAGAAGAAAAGCTGAATTAGTCTATGGTGGCAAAAAATGGAATTCGGTTAACACCTTTTTCAAGTAGCAAGTTTTATTACAAAGCATAAGCTTTCATAAGCATACACCTTTTAATAAATCTGTTAGTTGGAAAAGGTACTATCGGATTTTTCCTGATTTTTTGCTTCCTTTTTTGTGCATTCTATTTACATATAGTAAGTAATTTATTCATATTGCCTCAATTTCTTTCTTTTTATTTTTTTTTCTTTGCAACTGCCTCTAAGAACTCAAATACACACATATATCCAGGTGGTTTTTGTTTTTGTATCTCTTACTGTTAGGTCACTTTCAACAAATTAAACTTTCCAGTTGTCTCAGAAATAGGAGGTGTATTACATAGGCATCCTTAAGATACCTTCAGCAGTCCTTAAGAATTTTCTAAACTAGCTTTTAATGGCTACATGAGTACATTTTTATGAAACTTAACTTTTATGGAAAAAAATCAAAAGAGACGAAGAGACAAAACAGAAAAGGGAATAGCTAGACTTAATTAAATAACTTTTTTTAAAAACCCACAAACAGGATACAAACATATAAAAAAGCAACACTGGTCTAACTGTGGAATGTGAACTATATTTGACTTAAACAACGTCAAACACATTACTATTCTCCGTATGAAATGTTGGTCGCTCTTAAAGAAACAGCATCGTTTAGCAGTCTTCTTAACATGCTTTTTATTTTCCACAGAACATAATGTTTTGATTTTGCAAACTGTCTTATTTACATTACTGTTGCTATATAATGGAGAGAGAAACATGGAAGCTTGTTTTCAGTAAGAAGATGGGTGAGAAGAAATTTGTTGTACAAAATTATTATTCATTCCACAAGCCGTTTAATGAAAGGAGAAAGGCAAATGTATATTTTATTGTTTAACTCTAGTGTAATATTGAACAATCCTATCAAAATGAGGGGAAGGGAGAGAAGAAGGGAGGGAGGGAGGGAAGGAGAGGGGGAGGGGAGAGGAGAGGAGGAAAGTTTAGTATAAGTTATAGAGACAATCATAGTATATTATCAGATGATGTCAAGGATCATTGATATGAGAACATGCCATCTCCAATATAATAAAACTCAAATACAACATTACTGTTTTTGTTATTTGAAAAATATTTGCTTTGGCTAAGGTTCTACTGAACAAGACATTAACTGCCAATATAAAATCTCTTTGTTAAAACCAAAGTAAGTTTAGATGTTAATTCTCATAATCTACATAAAACTGCACAGCTCACTGACTAGAATGTTAAATCTCCTTATTAATTGGAATTCCTAAAGGTTATCTCCCACATAAAATAAGCTATCCACTTTCTTGCTGCCCATTTAAAAGAAAATCAGTACAATGTCGACAAAAACATATATCAACTACTGTTACAAGCTAGTATAGATTTCTCATTGCAATGTTGTATAATAATTATCTCCCATTGCTAAGTATCCATAGTATTAATATTACATAAATATTTCTATATTATAGACTTTTTAATTTTTTTATGAAAACAATATTGCATGAATTTCAGACTAAACTGTTGCAGCAGTATGAAAACCCAAACCCTGAGAATTAATATACTGATTACTAAATTAAGTTTCAATCATCAAGGAAACTGAAAGCATTTATTATGAAACAATACCTGACATGTCCAATAAATTATTTTCTGTTACTATATTAAATGCATCCTAAAGTCAAAATAAATTTATTTCAGTTTTTAAAACCATTTAACATTAATTTAAAAGAGTACAAAATTCAACCTAATTATTCCAAAAGTTTGAGGTACATTAGTCAGGACATGAATAAGCATTTTTTTTTGCAGATGATGTCAGGTGATTCTGTAGCAGAGAAACCAACAATTATCCATCTTTATTTATTTAATTAATTTATATGTTGCCCATCTCACTTTGCACAGCAAATGTGTTAGATTATAAATGGGACAAGAAACATAGATCTGAAAAGTAAAGTATTAAAAACTAAGTATTATCGTGATAAACAAAGAAAATGCAGTGCATGGTTGCACATTTATGCATGCATGCCCCAAAGCTAGAGCAAGAAGATGAATTTATATTGGTAGAATGTTTACTGACAATGAGGGAATGAATGGAGAGGACAAGCAAAGAATGGATAGATAGTTCAGGGAAGCTGAATGCAACGATGGCAAATTGTTCAATAAGTTAATGTTATAAAATAAAAATAATAAATTGGATCACTCACAAAAGTGAGTGATCCAACATAAAAGAAATACAACTGAAGTGATCTGGTAATGTGGAGAATGAAAGAGAATGGGCCAGGGGGGCAGTCCAGCAGCACACTGTTATGCTCTTAAATTATGAAACAAATTTACAGAAGACCATAACCTACTATTTGATAAAACAGAAAAACGTGAGTTAGACAGCATCATAACAAATGGATTCGTAACTTGCTAACCAACCTTACTCAACGTGTAGTCTTCAATGGAACTCCATCTACATGGAGGGAGGTATGCAGTGGTGTACCCCAGGGCTCTGTTTTAGGCCCAGTACTCTTTAACATATTCATCAATGATTTGGACAATGGATAGATGGGGAACTCATCAAATTTGCAGACGACACCAAGCTAGCAGGAATAGCCAACACTCTGGAAGATGGGCTTAAGATACAGAAGGATCTTGACAGACTTGAACATGGGTGCTATCTAACAAAATGAAATTCAATGGTGCAAAAAGTAAGGTTCTACATTTAGGCAAGAAAAACAAAATGCACAGGTACAGTATATGTGGTACCTTGCTCAATAGTGGTGACTGTGAGAGGGATCTTGGAGTCCTAGCAGACAATCACTTAAATATGAGCCAGCAGCATGCTGCAGCTGCCAAAAAAGCCAACACAGTTCTAGGCTGCATAAACAGAGGGATAGAATCAAGATCACATGAAGTGCTAATACCACTTTCTAATGCCTTGGTAAGGCCCCACTAGAAATACTGCATCCAATTTTGGTCACCACAATATAAAAAAAGATGTTGAGACTCTAGAAAGAGTACAGAGAAGAGCAAAAAAGATGATTAGAGTACTGGAAGCTAAAACATATAAAGAACGGTTGCTGGAACTGGATAGGTCTAGTTTTATGAAAAGAAGAACTAGGAATGCCATGATAGCAGTATTCCGATATCTCAGAGGCTGCCACAAAGAAGAGGGAGTCAAACTATTCTCCAAAGTACCTGAGGGTAGAACAAGAAGCAATGGGTGGAAACTAATCAAGAAGAGAAGCAGCTTAGAACTAAGAGAAATTTACTGACAGTTAGAACAATTAATCAGTGGAACAATTTGCCTCCAGAAGTTGTAAATGCTCCAACACTGGAAGTTTTTAAAAAGAGATTAGATAACCATTTGTCTGAAGTGGTATAGGGTTTCCTGCCTAAGCAGGGGATTGGACTAGAAGACCTCCAAATTTCCTTCCAACTCTTGTTATTCTAAATATATAAAGGAAAAATAAATGAATCGTGAGGAAAGAAAGACGAAAATAGCATGATTGAATGGCATTGAGATCCTCAAAAAGAAAGCTTATCTACATTTCTGATTGACATATGAAAATAAATTATTTCATAAATAAATATATTGTATAAAAAATTAAAATGCCTTCGCAATGCACATTTACAATCAATGCTCCAATCAGCATCTTGTGCTTACGTTTGAATCTCTTGGCAAAATGACACTTGCTTCAAAATATTTCCTATGTTCTCAATTTTACTTTAACATTTCAGGAACTAACAGTATTATATTTATTAAATAATTTTGAGATGATTTTATATTTACAAAAGAGGTTCCACTATTTGTTTTCTAATTGATTGGAAAAATAATCAAAGCCATATCCTGATGTTCCAGAATGTTGCACTTTTATTTGAACACAGTTCATACATATACTTTTAAGTCTTTACAGAGATAAAAACAGATTATAGTAGTGTATAAAGTATAGGTATTCCTCCGTAATTACCCTGAGATTGGAATTTACATCATTGAAAGTTAAATATCACCTGACTGCATTGGTTAGCAATGACAATTCTAGTAGTCCCAGTTGCTGTCATTAGGCCAGGACCGCAACATTATTAGGCGAGGACCTCATGTTTCTCCTGCTCTGCCATGTTAACTCCACTTCAACACACCACCACCACCATCATCCCTTTTGGCCATCCTGACCTCCGTGGTCTACTTCTTATTGCCTACTGCTGACCTTCACTGTCTTCTCCCACCTGCCACTGGCAAGGGATCTAGGTGCTGGATGAGAGTGCAGCTTTAACAGTCCAATCCCGAGTTATCAATTCCATAGTGGAAGGGGGGAAATTACTTTCTTCTCTATATAATCATGGCATTTGTGTGATTATATGATTGAGTGTGTACTGTCAATTTGGTGCCACTGTGGTTTTCGCAGATGTATCTGCCTGAACTCTTTAAATCATGGCCTGCGGTACATAAATGGAATAATACTTTCTTCCTAAAACAAACTACACTGAGAAATTGTGCCAGGCTGCTTTTCACTGTGTTAGTAAGTGCCTGACATAAGCTTACCAACCTAGAAGTTTCTTTTGAAATTAATCACACGCTATCTACTACATTATATTCCTACATGCATAAGAATCTAAATTTCTTCTCAATGTAGAAAAGTCGGAAAAAATACTTACGCAAAATACGGACTTTAAATTTTCCACTTTGTCCAAAGCCGCCCTCTATTACACCTTCTTCTCCTGTAGACAGCTTGACCTTCAAACCCACAAACATTTGGATGTTTGTTTCTTTTTTAAATAATGAACGACCAATCACGCTATAATCGTCACTCAACTGCAAATTGAAAAAAATGAAAAAATGGAAACAAAATTGTTTTGTATAATATACATATTTATTATTTCTACACTGCATTCCTGTGCTACCAGTAGTATTATAGCTTTCTAAACTACATATAAAAACAATCCAGCATTTAGTACATTATGGTAATTGCCTTAAAGATTATGCACCATTACTCTAGCATCATTTTTTTATATAAACTAGTATATCTGATATATCAGCTGACGGGGATGAAAAGTACCTCTAACAACTGGTATAATCTGAGATACAGAGCATGTCTTAAATGAAGAAACAGTTCAAAACTGTATAATTTTTCCATCTGCAGAAAAATAACACCATCTAGAACAAAATATCTACCATGTCTCTAAATTTATTACCCTCTACACTCAGCAAACAATTCAACACTTGTTTAAATTTCATTTCAGTTTATTAACTATCAGCCCATTAGGTAGGCTTTCAGGAGAACTAATTTGGGGTATCATCCACATATTGATATTGCCCAGCACCAAACTCCCAATTCATTCACATATTGGAACGGTGTTTTAAGATGTTAAATAGTAAAGGAGATGGGATGAAATCTTCAGATATGCCGTCAAAAGCTCCCACTTTGAATAGCAAGTGTCTACAAGGATGCCATCCTCAGACAAGATACAAGTTCATAGTACTAAAAAAAAATCACAGTACCTCTAACAATTAACCCTAACAATTTCTAAATGAACGCTGTTTATGAGCTTACAGAGCGATTGTGAAACTGAACAAGGAGTCCAGATAATGACCTTCCAGGGGCTGTGTGAATTAGAAAGGCCAGAACTTTCTAAACCATCTTGTTTAATCAAGTTTACACGTCACTTTAGCAGTTACCAATCTGAGAGATGTAACACATGCTAAAAGGCATAATAATTGCCTCTTTAAATGAGGCCTTTATGGTAACATTAAAACTTTAATCAGATTCAGCTAATGGTGACTAAGTTCATCTGGCCATATATAAGTGGTATGACATCTTCCAAGTTTGCCTGCAACTCTGGAATCTCTTGGTGATTCTGTATCTGAATAACTAGTAACAAGCCTTTTGACATCTTAGTTGTGTTGGGATCAGAACAGTGTAATCTTTGACTTATGATCACAATTGAGCCCAAAATTTATGTTGCTAAGTGAGACATTTGTTAAGTGAGTTTTGGCCCATTTTATAATCTTTATTGCCCCAATTGTTAAGTGAATCACTGTAGGTGTTAAGTTATTCACACGGTTGTTACACGAATCTGGCTTTCCCCACTGATTTTGCTTGTCAGAAGATCACAAAGGATGATCACATGACCACAGAACACTGCAACCATCATAAATATGTTTCAGTTGCCAAGCATCTGAATTTTGATTGCATGATGCTACAACGATTTTAAGTGTGGAAAACAGTCATAAGCAGGGGTGGGATTCAAAATTTTTAACAACCGGTTCTGTGGGCGTGGCTTAGTTGGTGGGTGTGGCCAACTCAATATCACTCACATCGATGCACCATCTCCTCGCCTGGCCTCTCATGACTGTGGGGATGCTGCAACAGTCGTAAGTGTGAAAAATGGTCACAAGTCACTTTTTTCACTGCCATTGTAACTTTGAATGATCACACAAGCAAAGTACCAGCAAAGGAAGGGAAAAAAACTCCAGAGAAGTTCCTGAAACAGGAAGTCTAGTCCTGCCAAGAACGTAATAAAGGTTAACGGAGAGGCAGTTTCTCTAAGCAACACCAGAATGTTTCCTTCCTGCCTTTCTTACAGGATTAGGCCAGTAATTTCTTCTAACAACTGGTTCTCTGAACTGCTTAGAATGTTAACAACCGGTTCTAGCAAATAGGTACAAACTGGTAGAATCCCACCCCGGTCATAAATCACTTTTTTCAGTGCCACTGTTACTTTGTTTTATATACAGGTACAATGCTGCTTTTATTATTTTGATGAAAACAGGAAATTTTTTAGATATCCATAAGGATTTATCAAAGTCTTCTAACCACAGCTAATTTAACTGCACAAGACATGTTGCTGAACATTTCTGAAATTTATTTTTTAACATCAGTACATCTAATTTGAAAAAGAAAAGTAATCAAAAGCATCACAGATCATTCAAAATTTCAAATTTGAGTTCATGGAGAAAAGAGACATTTTTAACCCCTTCATAGTTCAGAACTATTTCCTTGTTACTTCAGTTCATTCATGCTTATTAATAACCTGATTAAGGCTGTTACTATTCAATTGCTTCAGTTACTGCAGATATTATATTACCTTACATTACATTAGATATTATAGAGGTAATTCAGAATCCTATCAGAGATGTTTGGAAGCAGTTGTGTGAATGTCCTACTGATTCTTATTCCCAACTTCTAATAGAAAAGAATGACAAGATCATTGACAGTACCAACTTTAGAGCTTTTCCAAAGCTTCTAGGACACTAGACTCTATCAGCCTTTAGGACTGAAAATATTTAATTATTTAAATCCAACAGTTGCTAGCCGGTAATCTATCCATGAGAAGGAAAAAGCCCCACAGGAATACCCAAACTTGGAATATCTCATGAAACAAAAAGCTAAATTATATTTATGGCAAGAAATATATGTTCCTAATTGGAATATCCCCACAGTTATCATAGCTAGATTGAACCTCTAAGCCATACCCAACAGACCAATCCTGAACTAAAATCAATCAACACCAAAGGATTGGAATACCATGTCATAATTGGTCGGTCAATTCTGTTACCTAAACCTAAGTAGATATATTTAATAAGAGCTAATTATTTTGAAATTATTTTATAAGGAAGATACTATTCCTCTGGATCATATTTGTAACATCCTCTATCTAAAATTTATTATTTCACAAAAAATATTCAATGTACAATTTTTTTAAAAAAGTTAAGCCTTTTCAACAAAATAAAAACGTGTGCTCGAAGTAATATTTTATTCATCTTTTATAATAACAGCAGGTCTAACCTCTCGTTCTTGCATTACGAATACATCATAAACCCTCAAATTCAATTCTATTTCTACCTCCACCGCTTTCAATTAATAATAATTAATAAGGCACTTTGGGTGCAATTCCAAAATATCTGAAAATTATCCTTTAATACCATTGGCATTGACAAAATTACCATCAGGCAATTGCAAAAGGCAGCTTTATTTGGAATAGCTTAAATCCTGTGATGATAGCTTTAGTATTTATTAAACAACATCTGCCTATCCCAGATCCTTCGGAAGGATTCGATAGGTTGAGCAAAAAAGCCAAATCCAGGCTAAACATCTTGCTGACTGTGAGACCAACCATAATAATAATCTGTTAAATGTATATGACACTTGACTCCTACCAACTCATGGCAATTTAAAATTGTTAAAATATTTTTAAAAATACAGAAAACATTAAAAAAAGCACAAGAAAAGGAAAAATGATTGCAGAGAGGAACAGAAAGGAAGAAAGTCCGTGAAGAGCCATATCAACTCCTGGATGACAACAATTACCTCTACTCCCTTTCCAGGTCTCTTGGTTTGTTGCAAAAAAAAAAATCTAAGTGGGCATATTTCCTAGAGGAGAACCCCACCTCCTGGGTCCAACCAGGAGTTAATAAGACATGCCAGGTTGGTGCCCTCCTCCAAAATAAGAATCATAAATTAGGGCAACCTTGTTACACACTGACCTGGTATTCAAAAGCAGCAGCCAAATGTTCAAGGATCTGGGTGTCTGGCAGAAAGGGTAGAATGCAAGAGCTGGACAGCAGGACCACTTTGAAACAGAAGACCTGGTGTTGCAGAGTGCAACCTACCTCAGATTCCCAGCCTATCTCCTTCTGCCAGGCACCATTGATGTGGTCCAGTCTGTTCTCTCGGCACCCACAGTCCACTCCCACTGCTGACATCCTTCTCCCAGGCCCAAAGACACATAATCAATGTACCCAACCACAGACAAAAAAATCAAACCCAAGGCCCTGCAAATCCACCTCAACCAACCCACAAGGGGCTCAATCTTCTCTGATGGCTAAGGACTCAGTTGAAACAAGCTCTGTAGAGGAAGGAAGAAAAAAAAAGAAAGAAGAAAACACTCTGGTCCTACTTATCTCCTCCCAGTTCAGTAGTAGGAAAAATCACCCCTAGGTTAAGAAAATAAGCTCTGTAGAAGTCAGCTGAAGTTGAATTGTTAGTGAGCTGAAATCTTTGCTGCTTTGAGCCTCTGCATGGATGTATCTCAAGGCCTCCACACCCTTCACAATCCCCAAAGCCAACACCATGGTCTTCTAGACTTCCAAGGTCACTACTATGATCACTGTGGCTTCTCTTGCCCTCCAGCCTCCATAGCCAGAATTCCTGTGCTTCCATGCCCTCTGCATTTCTGCCAGCTGGAATCTCTGTGCCTATTCCTTGTCAATTTTTTTTCCTTGGCTGATTTTCTGAACCCTGGCTAGAGTGTTGATGGATTTTCTCCCTTCACTGGAGGTCTCAACTTCTTGGTTTTTTTTCCCCTGTTCTATCCCCTGAAACTTCTATCTTTTAGCAGCAGTGAGGTGGGCACATCAGGGGTGGTATTCAGCAGGTTCCGACCAGTTCTGGAGAACCGGTAGCTGAAATTTTGAGTAATTCAGAGAACGGGCAAATGCCACTTCTGACTGGAGATTTTACAGTATCCTTCCCCTGCCATGCCCACCAAGCCACGCCCACAGAACCGGTAGTAAAAAAAAAATTGAATCCCACCACTGGGGCACATGCTTGGGTTCTTCATGGATTTGTCTATTAATCTCAATTGGAAACCCTTCATAAATGCCATGAGTTAGTGTTAAATCAGTTCTTGACAGAAAATGATTTGGATAAGGGAAGGGTTATATTATCTTCAGCAAGTGAACCAGGAAGCAATCTGGCTCTTTAATGAAAATTTCCACCAGTCTTTTCTACTTTAATTAGATTGATTAATAATTGTTAGAAGAATCTAAGTAAATAGTCATTGAAGGACTAAGAAAACAAGCAGGAAAATATAGGAAATTAAAACACTATAGGGCAAACATTACAGCTTTGCAGAAACTACTGTGTATGGCAGTCAAAATAAAGAGACCATTCAAAAGAAAAGTACTCAGATATCTGTCTCTATTCATATTGACACATTTATCTCCACACCATCTTCATATTTTGAAAATATTTTGCCTGCTTGAATAAGACAAAATATTTCAGTCCAACTTTCAAAACTTCAAGTTTGAAGTTAAAATGTGATCACGTTTATTACACTTAAAGTTTTAAACCAGCTGCATTTAATTTAATTTAAAGATTATTAAACCAGTGGGAGTCAAGTTTGGATTCATAATTAAGCAATCATATATAAGAGGCAGCAAGCTTGTTGCACAGGGAAAGATAAATATGCTTCCTTGGGCATTGGCAAAGCAAAGATGCAACCAAGTGAGCCTAATTCCCAAGGTATGAATATTTCTGATTACCACTAACCCCTGAAGATACTAGGTCTTTCCTGTTATGTCAAAGAGTTCTGAAAAAGAAAAAGAAAAGAAAATATTGAAAAAAATAAGAGAAAGCATTGTTTGATTTAAAGAAAATTGGTTTTTGATTCTTCATTAAAATTAGTATACATCACACTGATCAATTGGAATAAAAAGCTGACCAAACCTTATATATGTTTTTTTAAAACTTGGCAAGTTTAAGATGTGTGGACTTCAAATTGCAAAATTCCCCAGCCAGCATGTTGAACTTCATACATCTTAAACTAGCCAAGTTTGAAAAACCCTGAGGCACATCAAGACTATTATTTAAAATGCGAGCCACAAATTTTAAGATTACGCAGAATTATTCTTAGAATTTCAGAATTTAACTATTTCAGAATTTTGTTAGAGTTAGTCTTAAAACAGATGTTATGGAAGTCATCAAACAATATTGGCTTTGGATCCAAGAAGCCTTTTAAAAGTGCCTATTTAACAAGTAGATAATGCTATCATACATTGTGATTATTACAATATAATCTTGTAACAGAATTATCAGCAACAATATACAGTCAGCTGCCTAGAAGATAGCTGCTTATAATCTAATAGTTGAAAAAAACTTTTCCAGAATATAATTTTGCCCATCCATAACATTACCAAGCTAATGATCAATAGTCATTCTTATTTCTGTTCTAAATGTATACATTTGTTAGACTGATCCCAGCTTTTCCTGCGGAAGCTAAAGGCCATGGACTTTCTCCTGCCATATTTCCCACAATAATCACCTTGTAAAGTAGGTTGGACTAAGAGAGCACAACTGCCCCAAATAACCCCAATGGATAGCCTCTGTGATTGAAGGTAGACTTAAATCTGGGTTTCTCTGGTACCGATCCAGTATCTCAGCCAATATACAGCACACTGGCTATAAATATCCTTTTAAAATATGCTTGTTAATTATATCTGATTTAGTAGGGACAATTATACTCGATGACAGTGGTCAGGAAGTACTATTACATTAAAAATGCCTTTTTCTAACATACCCTACCATACACTTCTTTAATGTTTATAAAATTTTATTCTGTGCTCATACTGAAATTCAATTCTTACTATTTTATCACTAATTAAGAAGGATTCTGCCTTAAATCCTGCATTCTCAGAACTTCGACCAGGGCTATCATTTTGCCATTAGCTGAACAGTATTTGGGGCTTTGCTTTTCTCTCAGTTTCTCATTTCTGCTGATTATAAAATATGAAGTTGAAAAATACTGTGGACAACAACGGATACACACTCTTCTTCTGAGCCTGTAGACAGAGGCCTCACAGTGAGGGCAGACTAATTTTATTAACTTCAGGGGAACTTCAAAAAGCTTAAGGCCTTTAATGCCAGACAGAGACGACCCCAAAAGTCAGTTTAAGTGCTACGTAAACAAAGGATTAGGTCAAGAAAAAGCTAAAGGCTCCTTGCATTTCTTGTTTATATTGTCATATGACCTAGTGGGAGTGGAAGCGGGTTGACTTTCTGATTTTAATCCACCATGGTGTACAGTGGCGCTTCAGTTCATTGACCTACATTACAATAATATTTTTTTTAAAATTTATGGCAGAGTTGCAGCATCAAACTTGCTTAAGGAGTTCAAATAGGAAAATGGAAGGGGGGCAAAGAACAAATGTTTCTGACTAGTAAATTCTCCTTCTCTTGCTTAGGTTAGATCAGCAGCTTAGAAAGGGATTTCCAGTTCAAAGAGACTGTTTCTGCTGCTCTTGTTTTATGGCTTAGAGTAGAGGGCACACTAGCACTGCATTTTATTAAATATTCCCTCCCTCTTGACTTTTCTGTTTGCAGGGGGAAAATGTTATTGTATTAACACAGGTGAATCGTCAGTCATCTCTCTCTCTCTCTTTCTCCCTTGCACAAACTTTAATATAAAGTACACAGTTTTAAAATCCTTTTGATTTAATTTGATTTAATTTAATTTATTTGCATTGCATTGTTATGTTTGCAATGAAGAGCTGCCTTTTGTGTTGTGACATTCAGCACAAACACGTGGTTTAATTCTGCATGGAAAAAGGATATTTAAACAGAACTTCCTCCTCTACCTTCTCCAGGTTTCTACAAATCAGTTCTAACTTAGTGTTGCTCACTTTGTTTATTAACTGATTGAGTTTCTATACCTCCAAATCCTATGTTTTACTGTATGTTATGAAAAAACGCTTTAAAATTTCTCCATACAATTTTTCTTCGATGATGGTATCTGAATTACTCTAGTTTTCCAATTTGCTTTTTTGTTCACTCCATTTTCACTTTCAAATAAAACTATATTGGCCATCAATAAATGAATGCTCAAATCTATATAATTTTTGTTTCATCATTAAGTTAATTGAGATTCACTGTATTCCATTTTGGCTCTTCACCAACAACACACCATTATCTCTATATAAAAGTACAGGTAGTCCTCAACTTATAACAGTTCATTTAGTGACTGTTTGAAGTTACAATGGCACTGGAAAAAATGTCTTATGGCCATTTTTCACACTTAATGACCACTGCATGTCCATTGTCACATGATCAAAATTCAGATTCTTAGCAACTGATTCATATTTATGACAGTTCTAGTGTCCCGGGGTCATGTGGTCACCTTTTGTGACCTTCTGACAAGCAAAGTCAATAGGGAAGCCAGATTCATTTAACAATCATGTTACTGATTCCTTTAACAACTGTGGTAAGAAAAGTTGTAAAATGGGCAAGATTCACTTAACAAATGTCTGTTACAGAAAGTTTGGGCTCAATTGTGGTTGTAAGTTGAGGACTACCTGTATATTGACAACTGCAAGGAAACTAAATAAAAGGAGAAAAGGATATTAATCCAACTACTATTTTTTTCATCACTGTCTTCACTTGATTTCTAAATTTGATTTAATACTATTTATTTATATTCCCCATTACTTAACCACCCATTTCCCTCAGAGAAATTACCCAAGTACCTCCCCAATATAGCCATAAGAACATCCTAAAATTGTGTTAGTTTTTTTTTCACTCACCATAAATCAGGATTGCATTGACATAAAGCCTGCATCTGGATGTCCCTTTTGTCTCCAGCTCTGCACGTCAGGGAACACATGTCTCTGTCATTTGGGTATGATTGCATAAATGTTCCATTTGTATTTCTGTAAATGTAACATTCTGGCTAGGAAGCATTCAAACAGCAAAGCACAGAAGTCGGATCAACCAATCAGAACGCAGGACGTGCACCTTTGCACAACATGAACTTGGATTTTGGGAGATGTGTGCTTACCCATCAACCCTTTTGCAACATAGGTATCAGTGGTGGGATTCAAAAAAATTTACGACCGGTTCTGTGGGCGTGGCTTGATCATGTGACTGTGGGCGTGGCTTGGTGGTCGTGTGATTGGGTGGGTGTGCTTGGTGGTCATGTGACTGAGTAGACATGGCTTGGTGGTCATGTGACTGAGTGGGTGTGGCCAACTTAATGTCACTCACGTCAAGGGGTGCCTCGCCTGGCCTCTCCCTTCCCAGCCATTTCTTGTCACACCCAGCCTCAACTTATCTATAGTTCTGTAAAAATGTTGTTCACCTTTTTTTGACTACATACTATAGATGTACTTTCATGGACCACTGAAAGGAGGAATTGGCGCACATGTTTTACCAAGAGTGTGATAGGCAACAGGCTTTTAAGGAGATGCCAGAAAGAAAGGGGGGGGGGGGGCAATGTATTTTATAAAGCACCAGAAGGCAAACAAGAAGCAATGGATGGAAACTGAACAAAGAGAGAAGCAACCTAAAACTAAGGAGAAACTTTCTGACAGTGAGAACAATTAACCAGTGGACCTGCTTGTCCCCAGAAGTTCTGGGTGATCAATCACTGGAAATTTTTAAAAGACTGGACAGCCATTTCTCTGAAATGGTATAGGGCTCCCCCAAGGTCCCTTCTAAGTGTTATTCTGTTATTCTGACACCTTTCCCAGGACCTCTACTCAGAGTTTGGCATCCTCAGTTTTCCTGCCTGAGCAGGGGCTTCGACTAGAAGAACTCCAAAGTCCCTTTCAGCTCTGTTAAACACACCTGTATTTATACTCTGACTATAGACATTGAATGCATGTAAACCCTGAAAAATATATGGTAGCCCTGGACAAAAGAATGGCAATAGAATCACTCTAGGTGTAGGGACAGTGTAAAATATTAACACATGATAAATAATGAAACAATTAAAAATAATAGCACAGAGTTTCTCTCTCTCTCTCTCTCTCTTCCTATTTCTTTTTCTTTCTTTCTCTTTCTTTGTCTCTGTCTTTCTCTCCCTTCCTTTCTCTTTCTCTCTCTCTCTCACACACCCATACACCACATACACTCACTCTCTCCCTGTTTTTTTTCTTTCTTTTTTCTTTCTTTCTCTTCCTCTTTCTTTCTCTTCTTCTTTCTTTCTTTGTTTTTTTCCTTCCTTTTCTTTCTTATCTCTCTCTCTCTCTCACTCACACACACACACACACGTCAGCCTTCATTCCCTCTCACTCCAGACACTTTACTCACAAGGGGAAGCGAATCCAGCATTGGAGAAGTTTTGCAGGTTAACGGACCAGAATTTGCAGCTCCTGCAAACTTCCCCATGGCTGGATTTCTCCCCCCCCCCCAGTGTTCATTCCCTCTCACTCCAGGCACTTTACTCACAAGGGGAAGCAAATCCAGCATTGGAGAAATTTTGCGGGTTAACGGACCGCTGCTACGCCTGCAGTCATGTGTTTTCAAGTGGCTGCTTGAAAATGCATGGCTAGGGCAGAGGAGCAGTCCTCCTTTAAACTGGGGCGAGTGAGCATCGGGCGGGCGGGGCAAGCAAGTGAGCGGAAACCAGGCAACCAGGTCAGGGGCATGGCCAGCCAGATGTTGCTACTGGTTTGGCGACCCACACCAAATTCTTGCTACCAGTTTGCCCGATTAGGTGAGAACTGGCTGAATACCACCTCTGATAGGAATGCTGTGATACCTACGTGCAGTTGTGGCAACTCTAAAACAAGCTTAAACAACCAAGGCATTTGGGGCCTTCATAAATTGGGCATTTCACTCCCAACAGAACTAGGTTTAAAATCGTTTCATTAGAAACCATTAATTATAATGTCCTGGTTTGAATAAAAGAAAAAATATAGTAATTGAATAATTTATTTTTTCGTGGCAGTTTCAATCTAAAAGGGTTTTTAATGTGATTGTCAAAATCCACCTCAAACTTGATAGCTATTTCAATCAACTGTCACTAAGTTTAGAGCAGGGCTTCCTAAACTTTTTGCCATTACACCTCTCTTTACTGTAATCTTAATGTGTATCCCCACCCAAAAGAATTCCAAGCACCAAAAGAAATGGAAATGAAGAATGAAGACAATGAAACTCTTGAAAAAGTTTGGATTTATGGTAACAATCTAACAAACAACAAATTCCTTATGCCTCCCCTGGAGGAATACCTCACAGCAGTAGTGGGATTCAAAAAAATTTACTACTGGTTCTGTGGGTGTGGTATAGCTTGGGCATAGCTTGGTGGGCATGGCAGGGAAAGTTTACTGCAAAATCCCATTCCCTCCCCACCCCACTAACCTGCTTTCCAGGTCCATTCTCCTGTGCAGGGCAACCAAAGAAGACCCAGCCGATCAGCTGGGACTCAATGGGAGGCGGAGAATAGATGGGGGCGGGGCCAGTCAGAAGTGGCATTTGCCAGTTCTCCGAACTACTCAAAATTTCTGCTACTGGTTCCCCAGAACTGGTCAGAACCTGCTGAATACCACCTCTGCCTCACAGTTTGAGAAACCCTGGTTTAGAGTTTAAATAAATTATTGTTAATTTGGCCATGCCACGAACATTTACAAATATAGAAGCATATAAACCTTATGTCCCTGCAGCAAGTTTCAGCTAGTTACTGTGTTGGAATGAAACTGATAAATGTAGAAGACATACGAACAATTTGCCTCGACTCACTCCTTTCAGAGAAGCCAGGAAGTTCCCTATAGTGCTGGGTCAGAGGTTGGGGGCGAACTGAAGGGATATGTAGACACCACATTCTGTAGGCATATTTATCTTGAAAGCTCTCTTGGAGATTTAAAGGATTTCCAAAAAGGGATACAGAAAGGCACCGTGATGCTAAGAGTCCATGAAGAGTACAACTTTAGTGTCTGGGAATAACTGTCTTTCCTAAAAAGTGACACAGTATGTCGTCTGTATGTGGAATCTGTGGTAATTTCAACTTTGTTTCACTGAGGACAGTTCATATTCATATACGGTTTCATTTCCCATTAGTATAGTTACTTCAAGCATGCATATTGCAGCTATGAATGGAATCATGGCATGAAATGAAGCTTATAAGGGCCTATAGCTAAGCTAAGAAAGTTTGTTTTTCAAAAACCACCTTGTTGTAATTATAACTTCATTAAAAGGTGTTGTAAATATATGACCAACCTTCAGAATTCCTTAATTATTTCCTTTACTTGTGCTACCGGTATATTTGTACTGGTATAAAAACATTTAATAAGTACTTTTATTATTATTTCTTATCATGTTTTACAGAAAGAAATGAAAAAAAAAATACATAATCCCACCATAGGAAATAACCACATGAAAAACTACAAAAACAAAGCAAAACTCACAAGAAAACAAATTACCAGTATATTTCTAATTTTAAGTTACTAAGGAAAAAAAACAAAAAGAAATTTACTGGAGTGAAATTACTATTTTGCCATCTGGCAGGATATTTAGACCTGATGAGATTTACAGAGACTTTTAATATTAAGAAAATGCTGGACAACCACAGTCCTTCTCAATCTTTGTTAATTATCCTACTTTGCAAATGTTATGTTTGTGAGAGCGGAAAACCTAAGCTCGCAGAGATAAAATGTTAAAAATACTGTGAGAATTACCAGAAGCTTTGGGGAGAGGGGGGAGTCTGTGGATATTCATTTTTTACCTGTATCTGGAATTCATCAACAGGCATTTCCATCTACTTTAATTTGAAATTATGTTTGTTGTACATATCCATTAATTCCTTGCATGAGTCTAAACTGAAATTGATTTGATAAAAGCATTTCTCAAACAATTATATTTTCTCTGGATATATATGGAAAATAATACAGAATTTTCTTTTCCAATTCTTCAGGTTGCTTGGCAATTAATGGTTGGACTACATTATTGTTGAATGGAGCACATTTGGGAATCATGTCCACATTGTCCACCTTCACTTTTTATAGTCCAAGTTCAAAAGCATTAATTTCATCTGAACAAAAAACAGGAGCACTGAGATGTGGAGGACAAATTAACAAACAATATGCTTAAAAGTTATGATATTTATGCAATTGTTTACTAAGCACATCTAAATTATAGTAAAGTAACCAAATTATCTTTACAATCCTCAAGGCAAGGGTGTCTGAGCACCCCTAAGGTTTGGAAATTAAAAGTTGAAAAATTTTGACACACCCTAACATTGGGAAATGACCTTAAAAGACATAAGGAAGAGTTGGCGACCTAGGAATCAGTCAGATAAGTGGTACTTGAGCCCAGGGTACAAAACTAACTTGAGGAAACATCTCAAACAAGCCCTTCCCTAGTTCACATGAAAATAAAGGAGGAACACTTATTTCAGACTTGTAAGATTCTGTGACTGAAGCTATTACAGTAAAAATTGTTCTGGCATATATGGCACTGGTTTCTTAATCTGGTCTCCCTAGTAGGGCTGATACTAGGGAAGAAAAACAAGGCACTACAATTGTCAACACTTTCAGTAACTATACCCAAAATTCCACAAACTCAGGTGTCCTCCAGACCTTTATCTTGCAGGCTCAGAAGAAAATTCTGAGAATTGAAGCTCAATCTTGACAACACTAAGTCTGCTTAGCAATTAAGATGCAAAATATAGAATATAAACAAGCAAAGAAGATATCTTGTCCCAGACATTCATGGATACTTTACCAAGTAGTAGTCTGAGGCATATTTCCTGACTCCTTATGCCTTTAATGTTGATTATTGATCCTAAAAGACAGAAGTTACCTATATCTCTGATATTTTCATTGTCAATTCCAAAGTTGGTTGTTCTACATGTTTTTAATTTGAGCTTATTTATATTTACATCATATTTTTAATCCTCTTTGTTCGCTGTGCTTCTTTTTAATACTAGAGCTTGGAGATCCTTTGTATTTTCATCTACGTATCAGAAAGTTATTGATGTTTCTTCCTCCAATTGTAAAACCACACTCATCTTCTTCTAATCTAGCTTCCCTTTATATTCAGCATATAGGTAGAATAAATAAGTGGAAAATATTAAGTCTTGTCACACCCTTTGCCAACATAAAGCCAGTCCATTTTCCCATGTTATCTCCATATTGTGTTTCCCTTCCTTCTGCATAGGTTTCTCATGAGAGCATTGAGATATACCAGTGTTCCCATTTTCTAAGCATATTACACAGACTGGCATGATTGACACAATTAAACACCTTTCTCTATTTAACGGAGCACAAACTGACATTTTTTTTAGTATTCCTTGACTCTCTCTAATTTCACAGCAATAATATTTTGCATTTCTCAGTCTTTTCTAAAGCCAGCTTGAAAATTCAGCATCTCCTTTTCCAGAAGGGTTTTTATTTTGTCAGCATGTAAAGTTAAGGATATTATACAATAGTTTGTATATTGTGTTAAGTCTTCTTAACACAGGCTAAGTTCTTTTTGGTACCAGATGGCGATACACATGTGCACAGGGATCACTTTGGTTATTTGAACACAATTTTAGATATGAGGAAATAATTAGAGTGGCAGAAATTCTAAGTCATTCTCCTGCTTCATTATTCTAAGTCATAAAACCTTATTATCCCCAACATTTCCAATTTTGTCATGCCAATCTCCAATAACAAACAGGACATCTTGCTTTCATGTTTAATTGACTTCAGACTGAACTTGTTCATAAAACTCAATAGCCTCCTCTTTTTCTGTATCAATAGTTGGAGCATAAACATGAATGATCATTATGTTAAATGATTGTCCACAACATGTATTTGACAATTGACTGCCAAACACTGTTCTCAGTATATACTTCCTAACCATAAAAACAATGCCACTTCTTTGATTTTCAGGTCCTTGGTAAATACTATGATCTTTTGACTGAAAGTATTCCTAGTCCATCTAATTTACTGTGCCTAAGGTCAATTTGTAGTCCTTTCATTTCACCTTTCACTGTGTTGGGCTTTCCTGTGTACATGCTTCTTATGTTCCATGTTCCCAATGTAATTCTGTCTTTGTAGCTTTGTATTTTTTCCTGTATATCAACATCAGCAACTAGATATCCCAGAGCTTTTAACTAGCCATGCATTTACACTATTTTATACTTCAAAAGATCCTCAGCTCTTCCTCAGTAGTATATTAAAGCCCTCTGAATTATATTGTCAATCATTTTATATTTTCTATGGGAAAATATAGGTTTGGTTTACTATTGCTTCTTCCCATGCAATATGAAGTGATGTTTTCAGTTGTCATTGTCACTGAAGTGAACATCTACCTCCAACATCTTCCTATATTGTTTCTGCCCTGTTTGCTTTAGCTGGGTGACTTCATGTTTTGGGTAATCCTGATAGGAAAATCTTGATAAATACTCCCAGTATTCTTTGTTCATTCCTCCCAGCAATATCTCCTCCTCCTACCATAATGACGCAGCACAGCAGAATTTGAGGTACTATTACATATGAACTAAGTGACTACTACATTACTTTGTTACTTAATACAACTGTCTAAACTACTCTGCAAACCAAAATTTGGAAGAGTATATAAATAGCCTTATAATAATCCCAACAATGTTTATACAACAATTTTGATATGCCAAATTCAGTCTTGTCATCTAAAGAAGTAATTTTAATACTACTTTTTTTTAAAAAATGTGGCATTTTTATTTTCTTACAGCTACTTCATTAGCAAATTAGGTGACAGATTAGCCAAAGCCATATTAATGTATGTTTGTTAATGCCTATATCTTTTATTCTTCTACCAGTACAGCTGAAATTTCCCTGTGTTGTCTGCATTTTTAAATACAATGGTATTTCAAATGAGAATACAATTATCTCCATATTCCTAAGCTGTACAAAATTGCTCAATTGCAAACAAAATAGCAGCCAAAAAATAAATATCTCTTATGCTTTTACTTTACTGTGGGTTTTAACTAGTGAAAGCATTGTGCATTTTTATTCAGTGATTGCCCTCACTGAAGTGTTATCATCATTATTTAGCATGCCATCAGCAGTCAAGCACAGCCAGGAAAACCTGTGTTCAGATTTTAAAGCAGCTGAAACATAAATTGTGGCAAAAGCAGATTCTGCCAAGCACCGAGTCTACTGTCAAGTTGCCGACATCACAGTGGCACATACATGCTAGATGGCACAAAGTAAATACATATAGGTTTGTTCATATACATAGAGTAAATTTTAAAATAAAAAATGTTAAAACAAGGAAAGAATCAGATAATTCTACAATACATCATGCAATGTCCAAAGTAAGATACTGAGATGAGATGTAAGAAAGCCAGTTGGGTCTACATGTTTGGACCAAACCAGAAACGGGGGAAAAAACCTGCTAGTTCTAATTCTACCTTAGACATGAAAGGCTGACAGTGAGCCAGTTACTCTCTCCCAGCCCAACCCAAATTACAAACTTGTGGGAAAAACGGGGGAAAACAGGAGGGGGAAGGAATATTAGATATGTTTGCCACCTTGAGTTATCTATAAAAATAATAAAAGTGGAATAAAAATAAATTAGGCATAGATAATACAAATTCTACAAGGATAATTGTGTTGCCTAGAGACTATTTTTAAAATGACAACTCCCTCTTTTTACTAAAAAACAAACTGTATGATTACTGATGTGCATGATAGCAATGTATTCAGAAAATAACTATAGAGATCAGAGGTAAGGCAATGGTTTATGAGCTGTGCATTATGATGAATGCCTGAGCATTTATAAACATTATCTATATGCAGACTTTAATGTTAAACCTAAAATAACTTGGTTTAAAAAAAAATCTTACTAAGAATTTAAGTTCAGCCAGAGTACAGTAACTACTATTGCCAAGAAATGCAGTTCTTTATGTTTTAGCCAGGTAAAGTCATTACAACTGGAGCAGCATACAAGCCAGAATAAATAAATACTGCACTCAGAGTTGCCTATTAAAATACTGTAATACCTTGCTGACCAATGGTCTTTGAGCAGGTCTTTCACATATCAAAGCCTTTGCCTATGGTTTCACTAGGAAGCAATTCTCCTTGAGGCATTGAACAGGCCTTAAACAACAAAGAAGCAGTTATGTTTTCACTTCACAAATAAAAACTAAGACATTTTTTCCTCCTCTTCTTATTCCACTGCCATATTACTTATTAACCAGGATCCCGGCTCACCAAAACATTTTGAGGATTTAAAGTTCTTTGTGAAAGCACCTGTAAAACAGAGGTATGCAAGAAGTCCACAATTCAATTGCTAGAGTCCATCTTTGGGAAGGTGTTTATAATTCGTAGATCATATTTCAACTAGCAGGGTCAAGGAAGAGGGCCTTATTTGCTGTTGTCTCTGAGGAAAGCCTTCAATCTCTTGGCCTTCCGCAAAGGGGTCAAAACCTGAGTTTGTAGTCTTGCATAGAGACACATACAGGTAGGGGGGCCATAGGGCTGGTTGGCCCCATGAGACCTACTTCCCTCCCACCTGTATTAACAATTCCTAGTCTCCCCATCTTGGGAACTTTTCATTTTTTGTCATTTTATATTGTTAATGTAATAATATTACAAAATGTTAATCCTAAATTATTCAGTTTTAGACAACTCATTGACAAAGAAATATATGAAATTATACTGTGCTTTCATGGTTAATTGGTGATTCCCACTTCTGAACAAAATCAGAAAGAAGAGAATTTGCATTTGTTTTTTATATTTAAACACCATTCTTGATTGCTTTATCCATAAAAAATAAACATTAAAACCAACACAGTATCATAAAACTGTAATCCCTGTCAAGCCCCTAATGATAGCTTTACCAAGGAAGCAACACAGAATCCCATTAGTCAGGTTTAAGGCAGGAAAAGGGGGTTAGATTATAGAAGTATAAGTATATTCCAGTTCTCAGTTATTATTAAATATTTCAAAGTGAGCCATTTAAATTGATTTCTATCAATTTAATAGATGGGATGAGGCTGAGTCCTCCAGACTATGAGTTTGGTCATTTACCTATTAGATTCAGGTCCCTCTTGAGTTGTTAAGACAAACTTAAATAACATATCGCTGGTTCCATGCAATGGTGTTAGCGTCATTGAGTGATGGGGTAGTTTTTTCTGCCTTGAAGAAGATGGTGACGCACTGCTTCCTCAAGAAGCCATACTTGGATCTAGTGATTTTGAATAACAGTCAACCCATCTCCAACTTCCCCTTTTTAGGAAGATCAGTGGAGAAAGTGGTTGTACAGCTATTCCAGGGGATCCTGAAGGAAGCATATCACCATTTCATTCAAATGTTAGGCCAGGATCCAGTACTGGAGATAGCATTGGTAGTAGTTGATGACTTCTGTCAGTCAGAATGGAGATGGGTTGTCCATCCTTGTGTTCCTTGATCTCACAATGACTTTTATACCAATCATGGTATGCTTCTGGATCAGCTGCAGGGTTGGAAGGTGGGAGCAGTTATATCCTGGTGGTTCTCCTCATTTCTCAGTGACTGTTTTCAGTTGACGTGTGGCAGGGGGATGGCTAATACACTTAGTCCCTTAAGTGCACAGTACCTCGGGGCTCTACATTCTCTTCTTCCTGATTAATATCTATAGAGACCCACATCTATCAGCTCAGGATCCACTATCACCAATATGCAAATAATGCCCATTTATACATCTTGACCAAGTGATGCTGTTAATGTCCAACCAAGTGATGCTGTTAATGTCCAATCTTTGAATCTAGAGGCTGTGTGGATTGGATGGAGAGAAAGAGGTTCAGGTTCAATCCTACCATAATTAAGTGGCTGTGGATTTTTTTTTAAAAAACCCTCCCCCCAATCTGAGGACTTTATATCATTAGTCTTAGACGGAGTTGCATTTCCCACTCAAGACTGTATACAATCTGTGGGTCACCTTGGACTCACTTCTGCTGAAGAACAGGTGGCAGCCATGCCCAAAAGGGCCTTTGACCAGCTATACCTGCTGTATCAGTTGTACCTGTTCCTAAGTCAGAAGGTCACTCAAGCTCTGGTCACCTTTCAGTTGGTCTATTGAAAGGCAATCTATATGGGGCCAGGGTCACTCATTCCAAATAAAATAATAACTGTTACACTAACTGAAACTGAGTAATGATTGTCTGCCCATCAGTAACTAGGAATCTAGGAGGATATCTTAGTTACATACCTGCTCTCTTTCTAGGAAGTGTCAACTCATTCTGTATTATCAGTGGAGCTGAAAGAGAGCCCTTCCGACCAATGAAAAATACATTTTTTTCCCTACAGTCCAACCTCAAGTTTGTTCCCCTCACCCAGTCCTCAACGTCTTCTAAATTATATCAAGACTTGTACAACTCCAGCTGGTCTGGGATGGGAATGTAAACCTGTATATTATCTGCACACTGATACCTTATACTAACAGATGCTATCTCCCAGCAATTTCAAATATATTAAACAGCATGGAGGAAAAGACTGGCTCCTGTTGCACATCAAATTAATGCTCACTGGGCTGACTCTTTTTCCCCTATCATACCAGCTAAACTGCTCATGTAGGCCACTGCAACAAACTACCCTCATTTCCAATCCAAGAAGGCTACTATGGCCAATGGTAACTGCTGCTGCTAAGAAGTAAAACCAGGAGAAGTATCTCAATGACTTCTAGGCTTTGACAAAGGTTATCTACCAGAGCAATCAATACTAATTTATGCCCATATCTGAATTCAGACTGAAATTATTCAGATAGCTTTCCAGCATATTCTGCAAAGCCTCCCTATTAGTTTAATAATGCCTTTCTTAATAAAAGGGAAGGTTGGAGACAACAAGTTCAAAACAGCTAAGTTTTTTTTTTAATCTGGCACAATAGTCTCTCTTTTAAGGTAGACAGTAAAGATCTCTCCCCAAAGAAGGATAAAACCCAACTTTTCATGATGCCCCAACAATCTAAAGGAGCCAGAAAACGTAAGAATATTTTTTTTTTCATTTCATGGAGTTCACAGGCTAAAGAGAGTCCCAGATAATGCTTCAAGACATTCTGCAGATTCTGCACATGATGAGTCAGAACTACACTGAATATGAGCAATTTCATCAGCAAAATATTACATCTATAAGCCCCAGTGGCCAGGTAGCAACCCTTCCTTCCTCTCTTTTTCAAAAAAAAAAAGCAACCTTAAACAAAGCTGATGGGCAACATGACAAAATAAGGAGAAGTATGAATGCTTTACTGTTCTTCTAGCCATGGTATAGGTTTAAATAAAAGTTCATTCCCATGTTCAGGCAGATTACAACCCACACTGCCTCACAGACTGTTACCATATTCCATTCTAGAAGAAAGCACTGACAAATTATTGGCATACTGTTACCAAGTAATTTATAAAATTTATAATTTCATAATACAATTTTATAATACAAAAATTTATAATACAATTTATGTAAGCATCAAGTTTAATGCAAAGGAATCTTTGTTCCTTTATGTGAAGATACATATGCAGTAATAAGTAGAAAAGCAAACAGATTGGATCAATTGTGTTAGTCCTTCTTAATTGCTGAGGATCTATTTGGGTAAGAGAAAACTAGGCATTATTGTCATAGCTGATACAGTTTCTCCTCTCTCTCTCTCTCTCTCTCTCTCTCTCTCTCTCTCTCTCACACACACACACACACACACACACACGCACACACAATCCTATGAGACAGCACTGGGCAGGAGTGTAGTTATTAGACTTCATTACAGTGTTATACCAGCTACTATTGAAAGAAATTAGATTCTAAGCAGGTCTAACAATTGTTCCATGTAATTTCCAGGACACTGAGTATGGGTGGAGTATTTACAACTACGTTTCTTAGCTGCTGATAGTGTCTATGGCTTTGTGAGTAGCAAGAGATCTTGTTGAGAGCAGTAGTTATAGAAGTAGAATAAAAAGTGTCTGAAGCCAATTCTTTACTATAACCTAACTTATGCTACCTAAATGATTATATTTTCTGAAAACAAATTGCTGAGCAAACATCTGTTAATTGCCTGGTGAGTGCCATAACAATCTTTAGCAAGTTCTGTTTGTAGAAAAGTAGAACAAAGACATGGATATTGAGGGAACAATGGAAGTAGTGTGGTAACCTAATAATCAAGAGGAAATTCTTATCCATCATTGCCTGATTTGAATTTCATGATGAATTGGCTATTAAATAATGAAGTTGCATACATTTTATCATTAAGGGTGAAGAACTAGGTCAATTAAAATTACATAAGATGAGTTTTCCCCATTTTTTTCAGAAACATAACCCTATAAAACTGGCAAGCTACAGAAAGTCTGATCTTTTTTTTTTATTTCAATGCTCCTCCATGTTTTGAAGCTAAACTGTCCCCTCCCTTTAATATGTTAATAGGAACACAAATTCCTGGGGGCAGGAGATATATGTGTGCATATATAAAAGGCATTATTATTTAGTGCCTTTCTACAGCATTGAGAGAAGGGCAACCACCCACTTCCTTCCTTCCTTGACAAAGAGAACATAGTTTTTCTCCATCAATGTCAAGAATAGACACTGTAAATTCAGTTGTTCTAATCTCCAGACATCTATCAGCAATAGGGTGGGAACGTCTGAATTAGTATTTCTATGAAACCAGAGGCTGGACATTTCTTAAAACACTCAATGATTTCATCAGCCATTTGTTCATACTTTTTTCCCCATGGGGACCAAGTTGCTGTTTTCTCCAAGCCATCTATCTATTATACTCTGAGTAAACACAAACTATTTTTGTTAGAAAATTAAATGTAATATTAATACTGTTATACATCTATGTCTCCATAATCACTTTTATGTTAAAGAAATACTCTAGCAAAGAGGAGAAAGTAATCGCAGCACGCTAAATCTTACTTTTCTATTATTCTGAGCTTTTCAGAAGACTAAGCTTCTAGCCCTATTTGAAATATGTGGAGGTTTAGCCAAGAAATTCAGCTCTGGATCTAACTTATAATATTAACTTAATTCATTTCAACTGTAGAATGGTTTGTCATACAGTCAGCCAATCGTTTAGCATAGGTTTGGAGTTTTTAATCCACCTATCAAGTCCTTCCCAATGACTTGGGATAGATAGATGTTGTTTGAAAGTGTTAAAGGTATCATCACAGGATGAAAGCCGTTCCAAGTAAAGCTTCCTTTTGCAATTGATTGATGTGAATTTTGTCAGTGCCAATACTATTACTATTAGTAAAATCTTTGCTTTCTTTGCAATAGTTTTTCAAATTCTATTTGCAAGTCCTTGTATTTGTTACTTTCTCCAGTTCTTTCTTCTTCTGCTGTCTCTATGTACTGCCATGTCCACTATGCAGACTTTGGAAAAGAAGAGGTAGTCATGGTACCCTCACAACAGGCATATGATTGTATGATCAATTTTAAGCCAGAAGGCCAAATTCCAACAAAGAAACCGTATTTCATGAATGCACAGCGATGCTGGTCAGTCTGGTTAACTATGGAGCTGTTTTTATTCTAGATCTAATATTTTCAGAAATGGTACAAATAGATGACATATTTGTTTATTCTGAAAGTGTTCCCCCCCACTCCTGCATGTCACCCATGCCAGAAATATATTGCAAAACTTACAGGACAATAAACTCTTTGCCAAACTATAAAAATGTACTTTTGACCTGCCTCAATTGGACTATTTGGGCTACAAAAGGCAGACAAGATATATCCACTATTCTATCATGGCACCTTCTCCCTCCCCCATAATGTGAAAGATGTCCAGCACTTTCTGGGCTTTGCTAACTTCTATAGGAAAGTCATCCCAAATTTTGCTGACTGTGTAAAACCATTGCCCCTGCTCCTAAGATAAGGTTGCCGATTCTCTTGGTGAACCCAAGGGTAATTGACTGACAGTTGGAAACTGGATGAAAGTTGTCCAGTATGGTTGGATCTAGTGATAGTTTCTCGAAATAGGGCAAACCAACACTTCCTTAATAAATGTAGGGAATCCACTTTTCTTATAATCCGTTCCTAATTACCCTTTCCCGCATAAAGATCCTTGCACATCCAAGGGAACCTACTATTATATCATGCAAACTTACCCGTTCTACTTGTCCTTCCTTATGTTTCATCTTGTAAACCTTGAGTTTTGGCAGACATTCCTCTGTATAATTCTTCTCTTCCATTCCATGGAGAAGTATCCCATGAAATGCCAATCTGCAAGTATTTGCATGAATATCAGTGTCCAATTTTGAGCCAATTACAAGACAAAATTTAGGACAAGTAACTGGTTTTTCAAATTCAAGTAAGGCCCACTGTTGTTTTGGGAGCTGTCTTTCTTCAACTTGGCCATTTTCCTTGTTTTCTTCTGAGGACTTTGAATCATTGGAAAGATATTCCTCCTGATAAAGGTATTCCTTTTCAAAATCAAAATAATTTTCCAGAGGCTCTTTACTGAAGTCATCAGGAGTTGGGCTAAAGAACATCACTCTTCCCATAACGGTCTCATGGCCAACTGTAATATGAAACTTCACCTTGGTTTGAAGAGTCCCTCGAAAATATGGGATTTTCTTTAAAGAGATAATGGCCGCATGGATCGTCTGGAGAGATTCAGGTGTACAAATGAGACCTCGTTCCAACAGCTTTGGATCAAACTGGGTTACACAAATTCCAACCCTATCCCCTTGCATGGCATAAGTTACTGGTGTATGAAACATCTGCATCGACTTTACTTTCTTTGTCACCTATTTATGGGGGAAAGTATAACAAAAAATACTGTTAGCATTTTTCTTGTATTATAAAATAGTGATTTAAAATATTTGTACTCAAAGTGTAGACTTTTATAACAGTAATATATTTTTGCTGTTTTATAACATTCTCATTAATTATCCAGAAAATTTAACTTTAATTACCTAAAGGAATGCTTAATTTTTTTATACAAGAAAATAATATCAGCCTTTATTCTTTTGAATTTAGTAACTTCCATAGAAGCCAAAACTATGCAAAAGATGAGTTTGAACCAGTATAATTAGCCCATTAATTTTTTTAAAAAGACAAATGAGTTACATAGTTTAAAATACTGTCTCTTCTGTTCATTTCCCCTACACATTTGCTGCTGTTATCTCCAATGGTAAGCATTTTCTCTTTCTGATTGTTCTGTGATAGGATATCTCAGTGTATTAAGACAACGTACACGTTTTTAACACATACAGCAGTGTAAGACATTATTTTTTTTTAAAAAAAGTTAATGATTTCTAAAGAATAATCATTTATTTTATATAGTTTGTAATCACACTTGGTCTTTTCCCTAAATCTGTCAAATAATAAAAAAATATGTTGCATAATGTGTAAAAAATACTTTATCATCTCACTTTCATAGACTTGTAAAGAATAAACACAAATATGATTTAGTGATTTCAGGATTATTTTATGATTATGATCTATATTCTACTGTATATGATTATTGTTATCTGGTGATGATTACTTTCTGTAATATATGAGACAGTGTAACACCACTACAAAAATGAAGTTTGGTGCTAATACACTTAGAATCTTCTTAGTTATTATATTTCAGAAACATCTTAGAATAGAAACAGTAGCAGGAAAATAAGCTTTTTAAAACTATCAAAGTTGGTTCAGCTTGATTAGGACAAACCAGTTGGTTTAATATGGTTTGAATTTTTTTCCCTTTTTTCTTTTGTTCTTACTTTTTTTTTTTTAAGCCAGGGGTGGGCAAAAGAGGAATTGCTATCTACTGGTAGGTCCCTAGATGATGTGCAATAAACTACAAAATTTCTGACATCCAATTATCCAGTAATAGCAAGAACTAAGGAGATTTACTTGACTAAATTATGTTGCAGGAAAGGATTCTGAAGGGGTAATGGGATTAATTGCGACAAAATTGTAAATGGAATGTATGCGAAAAGACTTATAATCTTAGTTCTGGTACCAATCACACTTCCCTCAATTGAGCATACTGCCAGAAACAAAGTTTCCTTAATTCTTAGTACTTGTTCATCCTCCTGAATCCCTATTTTGTATTCCATTTGTTGGGCAGCAGTTTAAAAAGCCTGTAATCCTGAAAACTGACTACTCCAACCTTAAGAGTTATATTCATCTGTGATCAATTTCCCCTCCCTCTGTGCTAACTATTCTCTGGAGTAGCCTTTAATACCTTTGGAGAAGGTCTGGTGACTACAGAGTCTGTAGAGGGAGGGAAGGAGGGAGAGGGGAGAGAAGGAGGGAGGGAGAGAGAGGGGAAGGGGAAGGGAGAACTTAATATCATGTTCCTCCCTCTTCAGCTAATACTAGTTGCTTTTTCCGCTAGCACAATGACCACAACTGAATGCAGATTTAACTCCATATTTTTTTCATTCATTCATTACCCATGCATATTGCACTCATCTTTATAACTGAAAAATCTTTAAAAAGTGCATTTTACAGAATCTCAGAAGATTCAATGCGTATTTTCACATTATGAAACTTTTTTCTTTTTTTTTAAATATAGATCACAACATCTGTTCCTTTCTAAAAAAAATTTACAGTCTGTCAGTTAAGCCATAAACTTAAGAGGATGTGAAATATACAAATACTATGAACAGATACAAAAATCATATCCATTAAAAATTAATCAAAAATGAACCGTGTAAGTCCTAAAACAAACACCCATCAGACTACATTTTACACTTCTAGAAGAAATTATCAGCTGAATTTATACTATTGCATTACCATGGCACAGAAGTCAAATAGAGATTTAGAGAAGAATGTATTACTGACAACTAAGTGTAATACTACTTTTAAAACTTCAATTAACTAACATACCATGCATAAAATCCTTGGCTCTGCCTTTTTCTGGTGTTCTTAGTTTTCACTATTTATAAAAAATAAAATTTAAAAACTAGATTCCCCCATCAAGTCTAAAGTAAATGATTCCAGAGCACGTCCATTTGATTTTGCATATACAGAAACACCTCTATGTGCATTAAACTATCAGAAGTCCCCACAAAAGAGAAAATAGTTCTTTTCTGAGCAACTGCCAGTATTTTCTTTGGATGTTTACAAGGTTTCAATATTCCTTTCAAGTAAATTAATACTTTAAAAAAGATTCAGTGTATTTTATGAAAGAAAACCAGGGGCATTCAAGAGTGGATACTGTGCACATAGTATTTGCATATCACTCCACAATGAGTGGAATGGTGTACGCAGCTTTTAAAGGCTGATTTGTCCTAAGAATTCTATGACATGAACTGAGCAATAAAACTAGTCCTGAGAAGACTGATAAAGCTTTATGAGTTAACTTTAACATTTGGAAAACTAAGCTTCCTCGTCTCCATACTTGAGTTATATATTATCTAGCACAGTGATAGCGAACCTTTTTGGCACCGAGTGCCCAAACTGGAACGTGCGTGCATGTGCGTGTGCCAGAGTGCCGGAAAACCGAAGACCAGCTAACTGGTGTGTGCATGCCTGTTTTGGGGCTGTTTTAGGGGATGGCTTCAGGCCGGTTTCCAGGCCATTTTTGGCCCCCAAACAGCTGGAAAATGGCCTGGTTTTTTGGCCATTTTCTGGCCATTTTTCTGGCTGTTTTGGCTGTTTTTCGCCAGAATGTCCTGGAAAATGGACGTTGGTATAATTACCTTTCTATCTACGCTGCAAGAGAGACCAGGATGGGTTAGACTCCTCCCTGTAACGCCATAGAGCTGAGTTTGCCATATATAAAAAGCCAGCCGGCTCCCCAGCTTTAGGTGAAGACAGACTTGGAGTGTCTATGGAAGCAAAGGAATATGTTAGGAACAACCCCAGACCCCACCAGAACCGGACACAACAAGGGTGGGACTGGACTCTCTTGCAGCATAGATAGAACGGGCATTCTCAGGTAATTATACCAACGCCCATTCTCATCCACGTTGCGCCGAGAGTCCAGGATGGGACATACCAAAGCCAACATGTCCAAGGGAGGGCCAAAGCCTGTTCTGCTTATTCCGCTTGTGGAACAACCCTCTGTAGCACCTGTCTACCAAATGCCACATCCGCCGAAGCAAATGAATCCAGATGATAGTGCCGTATGAAGGGTGACAGAGACGCCCAGGTAGCTGCGATAGAGATGCCTGAGTAGACCAAGCAGCCGATGTAGCTGTGTTTCTGGTGGAGTGCACCGTTAGGTTCCTGGGCACCGGAAGGGACAAAGTTTGGTAGGCCTTGGTAATACATGCCCCATTTGCAGAAACTGGACCATGTGGCATTGTAAATGCGAGTTGTTGAGGGGCATCTGGCAGCTTGGATGGTGGTGATAACTCTGTTGGAAAACTTTTCGCTCTTCAGACGACTCCGCTCAACCTCCAGATGGTCAGGTGCAACCATTGAGGGTCTGGATGTTGAAGGAGTCCCTGGGTTAGCAAGACCCTGTCTGGCAGAATTCTCCATGGTGTTGATATGGATAAACTGCAGAGGTCTGCAAACCACGGCTGTCTGGGCCAGTAAGGAGCTACAAGAAGCAGCTCCGCCCTCTCGTCTAGCAGTTTCTGGATGACCTTGGGAAGCAGTGGAAGTGGTGGGAATGCATACAGAAGACCCGGGGGCCAACGACAGTGGAGCAAATTGAAGTTCTCCGCTCCGTGCGAGGGGTACCTGGAAAAAAATCTCGGGAGCTGAGCGTTGAGGGGGGAAGCGAACAGGTCTACCACCAGCTGTCCAAATGTCCTGACCGCCTCTTGAAAAAGGGTCGGATGGAGGCACCACTCCGATTGATCGATCGTGGCCCTGCTTAGCCAGTCTCGTGTATTCGACAGGCCCAAAATGTGCTCTGCTCTGATGGAAAATAGGTTGCTCTCTGCCCAACAACACAAGCGCTCCGCTTCCCGCATGAGATGTTTCGATTGTGTGCCCCCCTGTTTGTTTCTGTGAGCTTTGGCTGTTACGTTGTCGGTCAATATTAGTATGTGCTGATTGCGTACCCGTGGAAGGAAGCTGCGGAGCCAGGTGTACTGCTCGAAGCTCCAGCCAGTTTATGCTGCACGACTGTTCTATGGCGGACCAGTGGCCTTAGGTTGTGAGCGATTGAACGTGCACTCCCCATCCAAACAGGCTGGCATCAGTGGTGATGGTAAGTCTATGTGGCTCTTTGAAGAGGCAACCTCTGTTGATGACTGGTCTGGTCCACCAGAGGAGAGGTATGAGGATCTTTGATGGTATCTTGACCTTGTACTTGGTGTTGCTTCGGCCGGAGCACTGATACGGGAGCAGGAACCACTGGAGGGATCTAGTGTGGAGCCGGGCCCAAGGGATGATAGATATACATGAGATCATCTTGCCTAACATTTTTGATAGTTCCGCTAAGGACACCCTCTTAAGACCCCTGATCTCCTTAACTAATTGCTGAATGCTGTTTAGTCTATCTGGTGACAGGTAAACTTTGCCTTCCACCGTATCTATGACTGCCCCCAGATGGATTAACTGAGTCGATGGTGTTAAATAACTCTTTTTCCAATTTATTGAGAACCCGTGTTGTTGTAGGGATTGTAATGTGTTCTGAGTATCTCTGAGTGCTTGATGATAGGAAGATGACAGAATCAAGATGTCATCATGATAAAACTGGAGTCATACGGGGATATCACGGAGATGAGCAGCTAACGCTGCGAGAACAGTCGTGAAGGTCCTGGGGGCAGAAGCTAGTCCAAAAGGAAGGGCCACATATTCGAAATGGTGGTTATTATAACAGAATCTCAGAAATTTATAGTGGGAATGCCGAATAGCAATATGTAGGTACGCCTCCGTCAGATCTATGGACGTAAGGACATCACCTTTTCTAATGCAAAGTAAGATAGATTGCAGGGTGTGCATTTTAAACTTGCAATATACTAAGAAATGGTTGAGACGTTTCAGATCCAATATTGCTCTCCACCCCCCTGAACTTTTGGGAACAACAAAAAGATGTGAATAGAAACCCCGTCCTCGTTGGTTGGTGACTACTGGTTAGATGGCTCGTATGTCCAGTAGGTGTTGGATAGCTGTTTCCATGAGATTACGTTTAACCGGATCTCTGGAGAGAGGGCATGACATGAAAAAATCTGGGGGAGTGGATTGAAACTCCAGCCAGGCATGATATTCCCCTCTGAAAAAAAAAATCGGGGCCGGCCAAAAGAGACCCCCCCCACCGCGCGCCAAGAAATCGCTGCCCAGCTCCCTTTTCCTGCCGCTCAGCGGCCTCCGCTCGCACCGCCCGCCCGGCCCACCGGGCTCCGCTCGCACCGCCCGCCCGGGCTCCGCTCAGGTATCCGGCTGGGGCTGTCAGGAGTTGCTACCGCCCGGCGCGCGGCTCCGCACGGCTCCAGTCCGCGTTGCCTCAGGAAGGGAAAGGCAAAACCAGGAGCCGCTGCTGCCGTTGCAAAGCGCCGCCGGGGCTCTTCCTTTTTGCCTTTCCCTTCCTGAGGCAACGCGGGACTGGAGCCACGCAGAGCCGCGCCAGCGGTAGCAACTCCTGGCTCGGGGCCTCCGAGGGAAGGGGAAGGAGGAGAAGAAGGGGGGAAAGGGGGGGCGATTCCCAAAAAAATCAGAATTCCGATTTTAATCGGAAGAATATCATGTCTGTCCAGCACAAGACCAAATCTGATCATGTCTCTGAACCAGGAATCAGAGGTTGAGGAATCCCATTGGTCCGCGAATAATTTAAGGCGTCCGCCAATGGGGGTCGGGTCCAGGGAGTTATCTTGGACACCGAAAGGACCTGTTTCCTGCTCACCGAAAGGATCTCTTGGATTGACCACCCCTTCTGCTCCTATCCCTGAAGTCGGACCTCTCTGGCTGCTGTCCTGGTCTGAATGATGGGGGTCTCTGGTATCTGGGTGAAAAGGGTCCCTGGTAAAAGGGCCGAAAGGATCCCCTCCGAAAAGACTGAGGGTTTCTAGAATCTGACTTCTGAAAAAGGGAAGGAAGAATTTTCTTTTTGTTTCGGGTTTCAATTAGTAGCGGATCAAGGGAAGGGCCAAACAGTCTGTCTCCCACAATAGGAGATGAAGCCAGCTTGCATTTGTGCTTAAAGTCTGCTTGCCAATGTTTTAACCATAGTAAGCGTCGCACTGTGACATGTGAAGTAATGGCCCTGGTTGAAAACTTGACTGCATGATAAGTTGCGTCAGCTGAGAATTCAGTGGCTGCTATATTTAGCCCAGTTGATGCCGGTACCGGGCCGCGGCGCCCAGCTGATGCCGGTACCGGGCCGCGGCGTCAAAAAGGTTGGGGATCACTGCCGTAAGAGGCAGAGCCATCTGAGAGAAGAACGGGTAAAGAAGGAGGCGGCCGTGGCTGCTCTGATGGCCCACACGTCAGACTGATGGGCTCTGTGTTGGGCTAGCTCAGCTCGTTTTTCCTCTGGCTTTAATGCCTCCAGCGCTTCACTGGGAATGGAGGAGGATGCTAATCCCACTATAGGTTCATCTACCTCGGGAGTATTCAACAATTTTGAGAAATCAGGGGACAAATTGAAATATTTCCTGTCATATCCAGTGGGGGCTGGGTACACCGCTGAAGAGGCCCACTGTTTCTGTACCAGGTCTGAAAACATGGGAGGGACTGGGATCACCTCTGCCTCGACTACTGGTTGGTTGAAAAGTAGATCTTCTGGTCCCTCTTCTGAAGGAGCTGGAGTGGTAGAAGGAGTCGACTTGTTTAGGCGTGCAATGTTTTTTGCCTTAAACAAGAGAGATCTGAAAAGTTGTGGGCAGAATAAGCCTGTAAATACAAGTTGGTCAGGAACAAGGCCCTCATCCTCAGACATTCCCCTTTCTAAGGGGACTGCTTCTGACAGGGGCTCGCTGTCATGTATTGATCCTGATTCAATCTGTTCCATTTGATCAATTTGATCCACTACTTCTTCTTCCTCCTCCTCCTCAGTCGGCCCTTGGAGGGGGACTTCCCCTTGTAAATGTACCTCCGACCTGGTCAACAACCTCAGCGATTGGAAATCATAATCAGCAATCACACAATGTTCCCTGGTCAGAACTGCATGTTGAAGACCTGCTGCGATTCCCTGGCGGATTGCCAGCTCCATCCGGGCCTTCATCCTCTCTGGAACTTCCTCTGGAAGAATGTCGTCCTGACGAAGACCGGCAACCGTCGGAGTGAATGTAGCTTCGGGAGCCCTTCGTGTGGTCGGTGTCCCAGGTACTTGGGCCTGTTGGCTTTGGGGAGCCAAGCTGCGCCTAGATGAGAGGGAGAGATCTAGGGCAGGAGGAGGGTGGGAAGAGGTAGACGGACCTGGACTGGAGGAGGAAAGTCCTGTGAGACCTTGTGCGCCTCCCATGCGCACTTATCTGTTTTTGTAAAGCTTTATGGCGCCTGATGGCATCCCTTTCTGAAGTTTTAGAATTCCCTTTAGCCTGCTTTGGTTTGTGCTGAGATTTGGCTTTGACCTTCAAGGATGAGGTCTGAGAGCTGCTACCATCTGCCATTTCGATTGAAGTTGGAATTGTAGTATGAAATTGGAATTGCAGTATGCTTGTTATACAATGCAATACTGTGAAGGCAGTTGGCACACCCAGGGGCCTGATCTGA
Organism: Notechis scutatus; assembly: GCF_049901735.1. Lineage (NCBI taxonomy): Eukaryota > Metazoa > Chordata > Lepidosauria > Squamata > Elapidae > Notechis > Notechis scutatus. The sequence continues at coordinate 51,293,176 of NC_142010.1, read as the reverse complement.
GGACAGACCGGTTGCCCTGATGATGTTTTTATTGCCCCCTTTCCTCTTTTTTTTTAAAAAATAATACCTATCTATAATGAGTCGTATCTCAGTAATAATATTTTATTGATATTAAAATATACCAAATAATAATAATTATTATTATTGATGATGATGTTATTATTATTATTATTGTTATTGTTGTTGTTGTTGTTGTTGTTGTTGTATTATTTTTGCCACTTATATATATATATGTGTGTGTGTGTGTGTGTGTGTGTGTCTATATGTATATGAATATTAATTAAATGGCACGAGGCTAAGTGCTGAGAAACCAAACAGCCAAACTGAGAATGGCCCAGATTGATAAAGGTAGAGGCCTTCAACAGCTTCCCTGCACAGGCGGACACAGGCCTAGATGCTCACTGTTGTGCTGCTATTTATAAATATCACAAAATCAACGATCATCACAATGTCTGGATATCAACTACTTCCACCCTACCTGCCTTCCTAACTTTATGCCACTCAAATATACTGTCAAATGGTACTTCTGCCATCAATTTTGGGCAGCAACTACAGCAGAAATTACATTGCCTATCCCAAACCAATCATATGGTAGATTTTGCAACAATACTCCAGGAATAGTAAACTGTGTTCAGACAGACTTCATGTGAATGGGGGTGGGGTGGGGGTGGGGGTGGCATCTTGTAATGCCTGAAAATAAATCAGGAAAGAATGTTTAATATTTTTATCTTCATGATCACATTAATATTTCTAAGAATGATGTAGAGGTTTGTGAAACTGCTTTGGTGGAGGAGGAGGACTGGGAAGTCCATGTGTTCATACACAGATAAAAAAATGCAAAAAGGAGAGATAAATTAAAAGCACCCAAACTGTTCAGGCCCTTAAGATAAACAAATGTGTTCAATATAAGAAAAGAACCTGTTATTTGAAGACCAAAGGAAAAGCTCACTAAGATTTTCAAAGCAGTTTAACTAATAGAAAACAGCATACAAAACCTCACTAATGGATTTTTCTTCTGATACAATGAAGCTTCTTTTCCTTTATTTATCCAACTTTCATTAAGTTATCAGTACTCCATATGCTATAGCTCTTAGGTTTTCAGATAAGAGTCCAAGCATCCTCCTACCTCCAGTGCTGTCACTGCATCTTATTGTTACAAGATATAAATACAACCAGCCCTTTCTGATAAGTAGAATCACAGCAAATTCAGCTAACTAGTAATTATTAAACAAAAAAAAACCCAAAACAAAACACTGTAGTTTAAATGTTAAACAAGTTTATACCATTTATTATGCAGTTTCAATTCATTCATCTATCCATCTGTCCGTCCATCCATCCATCTATTGCTTACTTTAATCAAGTTATTAACGTCTAACCCAATTTAAATGGGAAGGTTGCCATCTATTTAAGTGAGACATAGATTACATACAACAGACATAAAATGGAGTGGACACACAGGGAGAAAAGAAAAATAAACTCTAACTGTTTTCTAAGTGGTAAGAACAAATCTTTTCTCTTCAGACAAGAGAGAAGAAAGACACTGATTAAGAGAAGAGAGAGACTGCTAAAAGTGAAAAAGAACATCAGATTTCTCTAAAGATGTTTGTGTTTTCCAATCACAGATCCTGTCCAAAAAATATTTTAACATCTCTTTGTCAGAAAATGGAAAACAATTCAGACCATTTATTTGATAGACAACAATAATCCAAAATTGTAAGTCTGGAATTTTATTGCCTTTTCAATACCTGAGAGAATTTTTTTTGATGACTCCTTAATCAGTATATTCATTATTCTTCATATATTTAAAATATTTTATATAAAATTCAGAAATACCTTCACATATTAATCTTTTAACATGAAGTTTATAAAATACGATTGATAAATAAAACTAGGCAACAATTGGACAAGCCGATATCATATGGATTGTTGTGAGCTAAATAGAATCATTACATACTTAATTATACTTATTCTGTATAAATAAATAAGTCATGTAATTATATTTATTTACAAGATTTATAGCTGCCTGTAAATACCATAAATTAATCCATTTTATTCTGCCAATAAAAACAACATACTTTGGAGAGGTCAGGAATTGTGAAAAACAATATTTTGTCCAATTAATCTCAATTTAAGATAGGAAACATAATACTGCAAGAATAAAAATTTAATATTCTTTATTTGATAAGATGAAATACTGGAAATATTTAAACCAGAGTTCTTACAAATAACTAAAATATGCTTTAAAATATTCTTGAATTGTCTGTATCACAGATTTGGAATTACCCGAAACTCATTCTGATACTGATAGTAAAATTACATTTTAGATACTATTAACTCATCTGAAGTATCTAACAGAATATAGAGCCATTTTACAATTTTAGGTAATCTATCTGTCATGCACATTCAGATGTTTTAAAAACTAGATTGCTAATCTAAAGCAGTTATTTTCAAACTTGTTCAAGCTATGCAACTTGTTAATTAAAAAAAATTCTGGAATCCCTGTTTTAAAAAAAAGGCTATAGTAATAGCAAATTGGTTATATTTGAGTTAAACTCTTTTATTTCCTATGTCTATAATGGAACCCCATCAAGTTCTTATGGCATCCCAGGATTTTCTGAAATAGTTTAAACAATCCTGGTTTAAAGAGATATGGTAACTCTAATTATTCACAACATCAAATAAATAAATGAAAATGCAACTGTCATTTGATAGGGACTCACTTTTACAAACATGGGAGAAAATAAAAAAAGCATTATTTGAAAAGACCAAACTGGATCTCACCTATGGAAGCTATATTATATCCAAATACAAGGGACATTAAAAAAATGATTAGATATAAAGAATTGGTAGATGAACAGGGGGAATTAAAAACACTGGGTAAACTAAAAGAACAAGGGATAATATTAGACTGGTGGGTATATTTGCAAATTCAAACTAAATTTAAGAAAGATGTAAAGGAGCTAGGAATAGATAAAGATTTACAAAAATTGGACCAAATCTTGACAGGCAAGGATATAAAATTTATAACACGAACATATAATTATTTACTGGAGGTAGAACTAGAGGAGGAAATTGTTAAGGGACCAATGATTTCCTGGGCGAGAAATGTGGGTCATAATATAAATTTGGATGAGTGGGAAAAGGCTTGGACAGAGAACTGAAAGCTGACTTTGTCGACGGCATTCAAAGAAAATCAATATAAAATGTTTGTAGATGGCACTTAGTGCCGGCACGACTGGCGAAAATGTATCCAACCTTGAAATCAGAATGCTGGAAGTGTAAACAAAAGAAAGGAATGTTTTTCCATATGTGGTGGCAATGTATAGAGGTCAAAAAATACTGGAAGAAAATACAAAGATGGCTTTTTGAGATTACAAAATATAAATTGAATTTGGAACCTGAAACGTTTTTATTAGGTATGATCAAAGAGAATTTGAGTAAAGATAAAAGATACCTTATTGTACACATCTTAAGTGCAGCAAGAATCACGTTAGCACAAAATTGGAAGAGTGATAAAATACCACCAGATGAAGTTTTTATTCAAAAAATAATGGACTGTGCTGAACTAGATAAATTCACTATGGAACTGAAAGGCAAAGAGGATCGAGAATACTATGCGACATGGGAGAGGTGGTACGAATGGGTGAAGGATAAGGATAAAAAGAATGTATAGTCACAAAATAAGAAACATGTATATTCAATGACAAAATAACTGTTAATGGAAATGACATTTTTGTATTTTTTTGTTTTTAAAGAATAAAAATTAAATTAAAAAAAGAAAATGCAACTGTCAAATTGGGATTATCCTAGAATATAATATTTGTAGCAATAGCAATTAGATTTATATTGTTTTGGTGTTTCATAGTGCTTTACAGCCCTCTCTAAGCAGTTTATAGAGTCACCAAATTGCCCTCAACAATCTAGGTCCTCATTTTACCCACTTTAGAAAGATGGATGGATGGATGGATGGATGGATGGATGGATGGAAGGAAGGAAGAATGGATGGAAGTCACTCACTCTCAGCCCAATTCAGAGGGTTGTTGTTATGGAGGCAAATAGGAGGAAGAAGGTGTGTTGGATATGTTTGCCATCTTGAATTATTTATAAAAATAATTAAGGTAGGAGATGAATGGATGGATGGATGGACAGGTGGAAAGAGAAGAGGGAGAGGGAGGGGAGAGAGAAAGGAGTCAAACTTCTTCCATGATAATTACAGAAGAATACAATTATAATCACAATAAACACCAAGTGATGTTTAAACAGTTATTTTAGATCTATTTTAAATAATCAAGAAGATTTTCAAATCTATAAAGTTTCATGAAACTATATAAGTTTCATGAAACTATATAAGCCCATTCTAAACATAGAAAACATCAAACTTTTACATAACTTTTGTGGAAAGGCGCTCCATACATTGGGTTCAACTATAGAAATGTCCTGTTCTATGAAGCCATGGATCACCCTCAGTTTAAAATAATTGAAGACAAAGCTGGGGAAGAATTGAACTAAAATCACCAAGTAATTCCAAAAGACACATAAATAGAATATTTTAAAATCAAATTCTTAGTCATAAAAATGATGGTAAAGATTTTCATTCAGAACAGTTCCACAGACTAAGCAACCACATGCAGAGACTCCAGGAAGATGTGGTTTAGCAGCACCCTTTTGTGGATTCTATTGAATCACTCCCTTATTCTGCTATTGTACTTCTATTGTTTTATTATACTATTGTGCTTCTATTGTAACAAGTCCTCATCATTACTAATTATTCTATCTCTTATTCACAACGAAGCAAGGCCAGAGCACCTAATCAACTGGAAGTTCTTTATTCACTTGCAACCTCTTTCAACCCTTGGATAATCTCCTGAAGAGCATAAGCAAATTAAGAGTTGATTTCTCAGGATAAATGAGCCATGAATCTGCATAAAGAAACTATGAATCTTCATAAAAGAATTAGTTTTTCTGGTGGAAAACCAAGCAAAAGAGCTTTGTGACATTTTAAAGACTAAGCCATTTATTATCATACAGTACTAATGTTTACGGATTAAGACTATCCATCAGATCCAGCTGTACTTTCTTAATGTTAACATTCTTGATATTGTTTTGTTGATCAGAAATGTAACAACATGACAGTTTGTAATTTTTTGGCTACTAGATTTAGTGCTTTTAGTAAAGATTTCCAAAACAACTACAAATTGTAATTTTCTTCATAAGAAAAACAGAGCTGTTTAGTTGGACTGGTTTAGAGTATGACAGGACAATAAAATTTAAAAAAATCAGTCTCTCAATTAAGCAAAAAGAAAAAAACATTATCTATTGAGAAATCCTAAGCTATAACCATGATTCAGTTTGAACCAAGAGACATTAGCTTTGTAGACAGAAACTTTAAGACAGAAATGTTATTAATTCTGGTACTCATTCTACCTTTTTCACTGTACCCTTATTTTTAAGAAGGGTATCAGAAATGTCTTCATATGTAGAGAAAATGTAAAGAAATCCAGCGTGACATATTTGTTAAATTTTTGGAAACATAACAGAGACATTTAGTTCAAATCCTCCCTCAGCTAAGAACTCACAGGGTAACAGGTGCCTTTGAGCTCATCACTCTGAACTCAGTTTGCCTCACAGGGTTTTTGTTGTAGAGAAAATAGGAGGAAGGTATCCATATCACTTCCAGGAAATGCGAGATATAAATAAAATTAATAAATTTGTTTCTAACATTTGTGTGCCATCCATCGCATCTAGGGGCAGCTCCGGGTGGTTTACAAGCATTAAAATTTGTAAACATTAAAAGGGATAAAATAAATAATAATTTATCATTAAATGATGTGGAGGAGAAGGGAGCACGAGGAACACGGGGAGCAGTGGAGTCTTCTCGTATTTTGATAGCCAACTTCAGAGTCATACCCAACTTCAGAGTCAACTTCAGAGTCATAACTCCAAGACAACTGGAAGAGCAAGGTCTTTAGGCCCTTACAGAAGACGTCAGGAGGGTTGGTGTGGTTCTCATCTCAGAGGAGACAAGATGTTTCAAAGGGCAGGAGCCATGGATAAATGGTAAAAAGTTGTAAACTAGTTCAAGTCTCTCTATATACAATGTAATACATAACAATTAATCCAGGGCAAATCTTTCAGACATATTTTGATAATAGCAACACCTCAAGCAAAGTGCCATTTCTTGGCTGGATCCTCTGATGATTCAAAATAGCCTTCTCAGGTGCATCGCACAAGCTTCCCAAATTGTCACTGTATATTTTTCTTTAACTACTTCCATGGCTGTATTCTTGGGGAAGATATGATTGTCATGACGCCCTGATCAATAGTGCATTGCTTGTGGCTTTCCTGCAAAGGCCTTCCAAAAGATTTGCACAGTCCTACTAAACACAAAAAAATAGCTTTTGTTGGAATAATCTGAAATAATCTAAAGTACCATGCAGAATAAAAGACACCACATCTGTCCTTCAGCAATGTACATACAGTATTATAAAATAAGCATATAATTAATACCTATTTAAATAACCAAATTGTTGGCAAGTTGCTATTTTCTTCCCAGCTGCCTTTCAGATAAACAAAAAAAAATACCAGGTAAGAAAACAAAATGCTGAGAAATTAATTATTCCGAAGAAATAAACCAAATTACTCTTTTTCACTCAAGTCTTATATTTGAAACAATAGCAGCACTTTCATCCTAAAACCTTAAAGTGCACAACAAAATATTACATCAGAGTAAACATAGGGCTGAAAGATTTATAGAACATCCCCAGGAATGGATTTTCCTTCCCCTCTTTTAACAAAATTGTTTTGCTTATTACTAACCTTTGAAAAGCCTAAAAGAAAGGAAACTATAGGCTTAGTTTTACAGAAGTAAAACTTTTTATGTGTAAGCAACATTGGAGCTTTGTCAGGCAGCTGGTTTGGGTAGAATGTGTTACATGTAGCCCAATGTGAGTAATAATATATCTCAAATAAAAATCAGCCCATGAATATACATAATCCAAAAGGTAATTCTCCCAATCTCTAAAATGTAATAGAGCTACTCTAGATCACTGAGGCATGAATATTTACCGTATTCAGGCTTTACTGCTCTCGATCTGGGTTCAATTTTGCAAATTAAAATGAGAGCTGTGTGGATAGAGAGATTAAAGGGCATCCCAACGCTTGCCTGTTTCCTTGGTGTGGCAGTGGTGATCTGGTTACCGCTCTGTTAGGTTATTTCTTTTTACTTAGAAGAGTAAGTTAGAAGCAATTGAGAATGGAGGATAAAGGTCACAATTAGTTCACCATCTTGTAGTAAAAAGAGTAATTAAAAATAAAACAATACCAAAACCACACTGCTGTCATAACACAGAAATCAGGAATTAAAATAAAATCAGTTCTTCAGAGGTAACATTTTAAATGCTTTCACAATTAGTGGGAGGGGAAAGCAATTTTTGCATTAATTTATCTATGGAAATAAAACTTAATATTCTTTTAATGTAAAAAATTTGGTGTCAACTAACACATTCCAATGAAAGAAGCCAACAAAACAAAGAATCAAAAACAATTCCACAGAAGTTTGCTTTCATTAGTAAGGATGAATCTATGTTTACCTATGGCAAATTTTGCTTGAAATCTGGTAAGGTAGGGCACTTTAAATATGAACTTTAGAGACAAAAAACTAAGCCAAATTATTCAAATATAAAAAGATGCTTTTAAAAGATACTGAAAAATATAGTGTAGTATCTCAGTGCTGTTTTTTATGAATAGAAACCAGCTTTTTATATATCTTTGGCAAAAAGAAAACAAAATTGCTTGATTATATAATTTTAAAAGGAAGCATATTTTAAACAATACAATCTGAAAAAGCAAGAAATTAATCTTTCAAAAATATGTGAAAAACTAGTTTTCAGAATAATAAAACACCTGCAACTTTGCCTTTTTGAAATTCTGGAATACAGGGTATAAAGATTTTATTATCAGTATTTCTATAGTGGTCATTTGTATTTTTACAAATGAGTAATGATGCACTTGCACAGACAAGCCACTAATAGAAAAAATAGGCTCATCCTGTTAACTTTTTCTAAGCTCAAACACAGGAAAATATTGAAAAGACTTAAAAGGGGCTCAAGAGAGAAATGACTAACATAGCTAATATTTTCAGCACAGAAGAAAAATTCATTCAGGAACCCCAAAATGGTATTTATCATGCTGAAACATCATGTAGAGTAGCCCTACAGTGAGATAGGTGGCAAATAAATTTAACAAATAATAATAATAGCAATACAATCTGAACATCTGGCTGACTATGCAATAAACCATAATAATATAATATATTTTAATATACAGAATGCCAATCAGCCATTTCTAGCCTGCAAGCAACATTCTGGAACCAAAGGGATACTGTCGTTTGAAAACTTTCACCCGCAGTCTTGGTAAACAATTCAATATTTTTCTTTCTACTTTCTTAAAAGCCCCAGATGTGTTCCACACATCAAAAAGTGCCTAATTTATAAAGTTAAAAGTAAATCAAGGACTTTTGTTCTAAGTCATCATTGATAAACTAATTATTCCTGGATGTTGCTTAATGAAATATTATTTTTATACATTAAAACATTTAACAGAATGAGTTTTATGAGTAATAGGAAAGGTCTGATCCTGGCTTATAAATTTTAACATTTTCTTCAAGATAGATTAAATATTATTCAGAACTCTGTACCACCAGCAATGGGTGATAATAGTAACCGAATTAATTTACATGGTAATTAAAATAAATTGCTCTGTTTTTCTTTCATCGAAGTGAAGTTGGGGGTGATGACAAGTTCTCTAGACTTCATCTAGATGCCAAAACAAGAGCTTTCTCTTAGGTCTTTCACTGAATTTAATTGTTGTCAAAATATTCCACTTGAAATATGCAAACTTGGATTATATAAGAGAGAACAACATTAATATATTATGAACTCTTATAAACCCTCCTAAAAAGCATCATTTTCTGGTAATGAACATTTAGCTTTTAATTATAACATAACGGAAAGGTTATTCTAACCACATTAATTTTGTGTTCTTTCTCTCACAGAAATATGAAAATCCAGAGAATACATTAAAATGCAGTAACTTTTTCAGTACCACCACTGAATTCAAGACATTCTTATTCTCAGAACGTCTTGAGTTCAGTGGTGGTACTGAAAAAGTGATTGATTTTGAGTGAATAAATGATTTTTATAAAACAAACATTTCCCTTTCCTTCATTTTAAATATGAACATATTATAACTTGATCAAGAAGACTTAATACTGTAATTAATCAAGACTTAGACACCAAACTGGAAAAAATGGCATTCCAGTATAATCCTGCTTATTAAATGAAATTTCTGTGTTTACCAATCATGAGAATAAAGAATGTCAGAACTTCAGTTTTCTTCCTGTTTCACAACATCTAACCTTAATGTGAATTTGTAAATGAATTTGGGTTTGAAAATAACATTATAATTCCATTAAATTACTCAAGAATAAACCCACTGGAGTTCAACTGGATATTTCCAAATGAGTACAGATTTTTCAATCTAAGTTATTTCCAATGTTTAGTCTCACTATTTAAAAGAGGAAGAAAGAAACCCAATAGCTCAGTGAGTAATCCATCTCTAATTTAAGTCCTAGATATCATGAGTTTCAGCCAACAATGTCACTTCTCCAAATCTACTCAAGAGGATTGCTCAATCTTCAGAAAAGATGTAGAAGGCATTCGGAAACTTAAATGAAGAAGGAAAATCTGTTTTGCCAAAATTACCCATTCTATATTACTTATGAATAACCCCATATCAAAAACTAAGCAAGCAATATAAACTGTCCCATTGACTCAGCTTGATCCAACCCTTGCAATCTGATTAACAGATGTAAACAAAGCTTCTCCACCTATTGATAACAATAGTTAAAATTAAATTATCACATTGCTTCGTTTTTAAATATCCGTTTACATAAGCCTTCTTAAAAGCACAGAAGTAGACTTGTTATAATAGTTGGTCTTTTTAAAAAAGGACCATTTTTTAATACTGAATATACTGTATATAATAAGTATGGAGATTTATTAAACTTGCAGAAGAAAAGTTGTTCAGAATTAGTCTAAATAGTTAAACAGGATAGATTGCTTATTACATTCTGTTCCTGTTATTTTAAGAGCATGTAAATGCTAATGTTTACTCTAAATTATTATGTTTTAATATATCATTCATATGCCTAACCTCTTAAGTTATGCTGGAAAAATACCACATTTTTCTATTTACATTTTAGAAACCTTGGTAAAAATCTGTATCTAAATCAAGTTATAATATTTGCCAATCATAGGAGAAAAGTATTTATCCATGAATCCAAAGTTCCAGGGAGGTCTTAGACCTGGCCTGCATGTTGAACCACATGAGAAAAAAACGCTTTATTTAAGGATGCTTACACAAATTTATTTTGTTATTGCTACACATGAGAAAATAATCTAATTATCAAAAGCAATGTTAATAACAACATTCAGGTTTAGACTCTCTCTAGAGTAGAGAAAAATACTTATAATACTTATTATGGACTTGTAATTAGAGAGGCAATAGTGGAATTCATATATATTCTAAATGTTTTGACTTCAACTCCAACCAGCCTACCCAAAACCAAGGGATTATGTGTATTTCAAAATTTCTGGAGACTACTCAGTTGCTTATGTTAAGTCCAATATTGATACAGCCCTGGGCAAGGTGCCTTTATTATTTTGTGTCACCTAATATCCATCCAAAACAAAAAAATAAATAGTAAAATGTAAAAAATGTTTTTAGTGCAAAGAAAAAGCAAGTAAAACAGGCATAGCAGACCTTCAATGACCTTAAAGCACACATTTTTTTAAAAAAAAACCTCTCTCAAAGGTCTATAAACATTAAGGAGTCATAATTTTTCACCATTACATGTCTACTCGGCAGTATTACTTAAGGGACTCTGGCTAGCTTACAATAAAAAACATATCATAGCATAAAACCATGAATAAGAAAAATGTGGGGAACACAATTTAAAAAGTAGGGGAACAATATTAGAATGTGAACAGTTAACAAGGTGGAGAGAAGAAGCAACAGGTATCATCACTCTGCCCATGTTAAGTTTAGAAAAACATTACATTCTCTTGCATGCTCCTCCCTCCCTTCCATGTGGATGGAATGACTTGACCAATCTGACTTCAATCAATTCTTTGTCATTTCTTCAAAACCATAAATAGATTTATAATGAACTCTGGTTAATTTAACAAGTTAGATTCATAATTATGATTGGTTGGTTGATTGACTGATTGATTGATCATATTTATCCCATTTATCCCATCTCACAAGAAACAACTTGGTCTGAAGTTAACTTGTTTTGAAACTGTTTTGTTTCAACTTATTTTGAAAATAATTCATGTAACTGAAACAAGACATAAAAAAAGAGAAGGAAGAATGAATTAAAACATGTATGGGCAATTATTTAGTAGCAATGAACTATATTTATTTTAAAAAGCTGAAACCCATTAAACGAATGGGCTGGGTATTAGGGATTTTAATTTTTTTTAATTTCTGAACTAAAAATGCTTATTTTTGAGCTTATATCATAGTTTTCTTATTTTCCACCTAAGAATCAGTCAATGAAAATTTCATAGGCTGCAACAAGTTTATACAGAGACCACACATAGCTCTGGGACCTCAAGTTCTTCATCCCAGTATTAATTCACTACTTAACAGATAAAATTTAAGTCTTAAGTATTCCTACAATTACAGAACCATTCCTTCCTATTGTTACTTTTTATACAAAGCAAGAGGAATTAATAGGGTAAGACAGATGAAGGGAACCAGAGAAATGAGAATCCAGAATTCTCAGGACAATGAGACAGTCTCATTGAGATAATTTTCAAAAATATAAAATTTTAATCTCCAGAAAATCAACTAAATCTAGAGAATATGAACAAAATTTTATATACCATATACTGCTATATGGTATATATAATATATGCACATATATTTCATGCCTTTATGTCTGCCCATTATTAAAATCAGGCAGCCAGATATATAAGATGATCAAAGTTAACCATAAAAACCTACAGGACACCAATCTATTTTTTCCCCCAAAACATACTAGGAATTAGGATCAAGGATTAAGCGATGCTTTATTAATCTGTGCCAATTTGTTTCATTTAAAAACAGAAGAGCATTTTAGAATGATAAAACTAAAAACTAGGAAAGGTGGAAAGAAAGGATTGTATTACTGATCTTTTTCCTCATTTGCAGACAATTACTTCGAAACAGTTAATAGGCACAAAAATAATCCCAAAAATGAGATATGTTCGCATCAATTAATTTAACTCACATAGCAAAGAAATGGTTTTTCAGAGTTGAGAGATCTAGGCCACACATGGGGCATCATGATTTGTACAATGATTTAATAGACTTTAAAATTTACAGTTACTCTTACAACAACAGTATGGTCTGCCAGTGCACATTTTTTTGTGGAGAAATATCCTACAAGTGCAGATTAGCAAGAATGGATGCAAAATCTAAACCGTATAATACACTTTTTAAAAAAAGATAAGGCAAACTGGTTATGTTTATTTTAATTCTGACTTGTTCTTATTTATCAATTGTCAAATTACTTTGGCAGAGATAGAAAAGTTCCATTTAAAATTTGGAAGAGCCATGTGAGCTACATAATAATGGGATAGATAAATAAACTATCTAAATCAATATAAGACAGCTTTGTTCATATATTAAAAGCATTACAATTCAACAATTTGAAAGTCCAAATGAGCAAGAGGCTGCAACACATTCCAACACATGCAACTAGCGTGTCTTTATTATGGAAAGAATTAAAATGGGACATTTGGGAATCTTTGTGTGAAAACCTGAATCTCAACATATACTCCAAATAGTTAATACAACTGAAGGAGAAATGGAATTCATTATTTGCAGGAGCTAAATAGACACATTACCACAAAATCTGCAGGGAAATATTTGTACTTATATCGCACAATAGCTACAAAGGGAAACATATTTTTACTTCTATGATCAGCATTAGAGATAAGTAAATACACAATTCCATGTGATGCAAATCCACACTGCACCACAGAATAATGTAATCACATAAAAAAAAAAACAGCAGCAAGTACACATTTGCTCACAGAATGTGTACTTTCATAATGGGGAACCAACTGAATGGGAAATATCTTTAGATAAATCCAGGTATTCTCATCCAAATACATTTCTTACAATGTAGAAAAATGGCTTCTATACTGCAATTCTGCCCATATCAGACAGTGTAAATTCAATTGTTTCTTCGTATATCAGAACAGGATTTGGAGATGAAGCATACCTGCCGGACTATAAGTCAGTAAATAACAGAGTTAAAATGTGAAAAATTCACATACATGCTTTAAAAGTGATTATATGCTTCAATTCCTTGAAGAGAGATTGTGTTAACAAAGTCCTCTCTCAGTTTTAAAAGTTGTAATAAGCCTCAATTTTCCTTTCTTAAAATTATACTGAACTGTGCTTGTTATTCTTCTGTTCATAAAATATTCAAATATATCATCCAGACCTATTAAACCAATGTCTTTTGTATTTTGATTCTTATTTACAAACTGGAAGAATGTTAGAAATGAAAGAATTTTGGTAGAAACAAGCAAATTAACCAATTAACCTTGCACCTCTCACTTATGCTCTTATATGTTGTGAAAACACCAAGAACAGGGTACCAGTTGCACCAGTTAAGCTATCCACATCCATTAACTTAGTAGTACACGACATTTTTCATAATATTTAACCTTGAATGAAGAAATAAATGCTTCTCTGATTCCTTGGTGTTCTTTTCCCTTGAATTACAAGTGAGAAAAAAGGCATTTTCAGGTGTCTTTAAAAAGTTTCAATACTTTATTATCAGAGCCCAAAATAAGAATAAAAAATTCTACTTCACAGTTTGAATTGATTTCACAATAATAACTGCCAGGATCCTCAAAAAGAATAGCTGCTACAAAATAGTATTAGGTATTTTAAAGGCTTTTATAATTTACCTTTAGTAATAATTTATATGCCTTTTGACCAAAACAGAAAGAAGTAACTTAAGCAACAGTTTTATTCCTTTCCACTGTATATAAAATGGCTAAGGGGCATTCTGTATATATGTTCGTTTTTCTTGTCTAAATATTTGTTGCTCAGGCACTACAGAGAAAGGAAATCACTTTGTAATTTAACATTCATTCAGCTCTAGTAATTTTTCTATAAGTCTTTGGCTCCATCTGCTGACTTTTAATGTTTAAAGTAATTGATATTGGCTGAAGCATTAGTCTTAGATTCTTAATTTGAAGGTCATTTCTTTTAGTCATGAGGATCACTTCAGGTCAGAACGTTCACTGAAATGGTTTGAAACAACTGAAGAGCAATTTCAGATTAATACTATTACATGAAGCCAGGGGTGGGATTCCACCAGTATAACAACCGGTTCGGTGATTGTGCGCTTCAGTAGAATCCCTCCCCTGCATGAAGCTAATCCAGGAACACAGCCTAGGTTTTCAGAACTTTTAAGATGAATCAAGTTAAACTAAAAATAAAACTAAACCAAAAGAAAAGCAACAAGTGGCAGCAACACAGAGACCTGTTTCATGTATCAACCCAAGCCATGTTTTGTAGTTTTACTGGATAAACCACATTTTTGACTCATAAAGTACCCTAAACCAAACCAAAACAAATAAAATTATGGATTATTATGACATGTGAATCCAGTCAACATATTATAATTACTGATATATTTTTCATACTGCCTGCAAATTAAAAATAAAATCTGAAAATCTTTGTTACTGCAGATAATTTTTTCTAATAAACATTTTTGCACAGAACTTGTAGAGAATCAGAAAGCTGATCTTGGACAAACTATGCAAAAATGGTTACAAAAACAAAAGCAAGCTTTAAACCTGGAAAGGAGAATTTACTGATAACCCTTACTTAATGACCAGTTACTTAATGACCAATCAAAATTATGGTGGACTTGGAAAGGGCACTTCATAGCCTATAAAGAACTTCTGACCATCTTAAAATGTCCCGCCACTCCTCCCCTAATCATGTGATCATGATCTGAGTTCTTGATTTGGGACCAGTTGCCAAGTGCCTCACGATCATGTGATTGCCATTTGCACTCTTCCCTGCTGGCCTCCCTAAATATTCAAAGGAGAAATCATCAGGGAAGGCTGCAAGCAGCTGCTGCCTGGCGAGAACACTCCTCCTCATTTCAGGGATTTAGCTATAAAAGCTCTCTGCCAATCTGTGCCTGCTTGGACCTTGACAGCTGAAATCCAAGAAGGCACAGAGCTTAAATTTTTTCTCTCCCTGCCTCTCCCTCCCTCCTAGACCTCTCCACATATTCAGAGGGGGGGGGGAGGGGGGGGGAGGGAGAGAGGGAGAGGGAGAGGGAGAGAGAGAGAGAGAGAGAGAGAGAGAAGGACTCCAAGATCCATACATGCTTGGACTTCAGTTGCCAAAATTCAAGCTCCAAGATTCAAATTCCAAGTATGGAACTTGGGATCTCTTTCTTCCTGCCTCTGCAGAGCTGAAATTTCCTCATGGCAGGCTGTCTTTTCACTCTAAAAGGGCTGCCGGCCTGGAGGGAATCTCAGGTCTCAGCTGACAGATCTCAGCTCTTGAAGCACTGGCTGATGGGTGGAAATGAGATGTTTTCCTGACAAGCAACCCTTTCACTCCATCTGCTTCACAACCCAGGAGATGACTTAACTATCACAACTGGGAGTACAGGATTGCAGTTTTTGAGCAAAGCAGTCATACGAGCATCTTGCTCAATGATTACTTCTCTTAAAGACCGAGATTCCAGTCTCAAAAATGGTCATAGGTCAATAGCTACCTGTAGTTCACTTAGATGTAAGAGAGAAGGATGGGGGTAGTGGAAACAGATCAGGCTTCCAAGGTTTTGGTTTTACAACCTATATCAATAGAGTTCTAGTCATTCTGTAGGGTCTGTTTTCTGCCCTGGCCTTCTTTCAAGGGCTGATAGAACTTTCCTAATATTGTATATACTGTAATGTCTCTAATATTTACATATTTTATATTACATATATGAAATATATCATTATTTATTAAATATATTATTCCAATGATATATTGCTCCAATGATACTTTTTAAAGCAACAATCTCTGATATATATTCTCATTATAACATTATTTCTAGTATCTTTTTGGTGGTTTATTTTCAAAATATTTTTTGCTCTGAACAATTTTTTGAACACAAAATTAGGAACACAACAAGAATCTGTACACTGGCTATCTTTCTTGACAGCTTATATCATTTTGATCTACAAGAACATCATGGTATCTTTTTACTATTTTATTTTTACACCATATTTCCTCTTGAAGCACTAATTAGTTCACAGAAATTATAAAAAATAATCTTCTATGAAACAATTTTGTAAAAGAAAGCAATAGTGAAACACATTTTCAGAATGTACAAATGTTACACCCTATTTAAATAATCTCATCCTATTAAATTACTTAAATTTATTTATTTAAAATATATTTAATTAGTTATTTAAATTAAGTTACACCCTATTTAAATCAGTTCAGTTTTGTGATTGTTTTAACGCAGTCTTGGCGATAAAAATGCAAAAGCCAATTCAAGGATGACGAGCTTTTTTAGAAGCAAAACTTCACACATCCCAAACTTAAATATAAATTATTCTTTCTATATGGTTTAAATTGCCTTTCTTAAATATATAAAAAACATGACCTATATCAGGGGTCCCCAACCGCCGGTCCGCGGACCGGTACCGGGTCGCTGAACAAGCCTTACCGGGCCGCTGGTTGCTGGGCGCCGCCATCTTTGGTAAAAAAGCAATTTTTAAATCAAAAAAGATGGCGGCGCCAGCGCTCAGTGAGCTTTTCCAGGTAGAAAGCCATTTCTACCCGAAAAGCTCACCAAGCTGCGGCCGCCATTTTTTGACGAAAAATCACTCCGTGACGTCACCGGAAGTGATTTTCGTCAAAAAGATGGCGGCGCCCAGCTGACGCCGGAACCGGCCGCGGCGCCCAGCTGACGCCAGAACCGGGCCGCGGCGTCGAAAAGGTTGGGGATCCCTGACCTATATGACTCGACTGCATGATTTTAGTTTGTTTTAGTTCATATAATAATCTGGCTGCGTGATTATATTCAGAACATGACTGCTCATCACAACCAAAGACTAAATATCCTGATTGGATTATCCAAAGCATTCTATGTGGGATTGCCCTTCAAGACCTTCTGGAAGCTGCAGCCAGTCCAGAATGCAGTGATGTGTACAATTTGGGTGGCCCACAGTTCACACCAATTACAGTGCTTTTGTTTGTGCTGCATTGGTTCCCATTTGTTTTCCAGGGTACAATTTATAGAGGTAACATGATAGCAGTGTTCCAATATCTAAGGGGCTGCCATAAAGAAGAGGGAGTCAACTTAATGTCCTGAAGGCAGCACAAGACACAATGGTTAGGGACAAATCAAAGAGAACCAATCTAGAACTGAGGAGAAATTTCCTGACATTTAGAACAGTTAATCAATGGTACAACGTGCCTCCAGAAGTTGTGGGTGCTCCAATACTGGAGATTTTAAAGAAACGTTTAATCAAACATTTATCTGAAATGGTGTAGGGTTTCCTGCTTGAGCATAGGGTTAGACTAGAGACCTCCAAGGTCCCTTCCAACTCTATTATTCTGATTATCATCTTTAAAGCTCCACACAGCACAGGACTAGATTAACTGCAGGACTGCCTCTTCCTAAATATATCTGCCCATCTCATTGTCAGATAGGATGGGTGCACTGTAAGACTCTTCCCTTAAATATTATTGTCTGATGGGACCTCAGAGGCACACCTTCACTGTAGCCAGCCCAGCCCTTTTCAACAGCTTCCCACCTGATATTCATTCAAGGGGTCCCCGCCATTTTAGCCTATAGAAGGCCTTAAAGACCTGGGTCTTCCCCAAACATCGGGCTGGAGAGACAGTCGAGTCAGGAGGTTGATAATCTGGTTGGTCTGGCATTTGGTGAGAAGGCATGTTCTGTTTTCACTGGTTTTTGTGAGCCGCCTACAATCACTATGTGAGATAATAGGCAGCCATATACAGTTAAGTTCTTTCAATAAAATTTAAACTCACTTTAACTCATTTAAACTCATTTAAACTCACTTTATTTGTCACAGCAATATTTCACACTGCCATCTCCCATGTGAAAAAGAAGACCTCCCCCCCACCCAATCTAATTACCTGAACTGATAGAGGTATCTCACAATCATTGATAACTGAAGAAGAAAATCAAAGAAATGAGCAAGAAGTAGAAAAGGTTGCAAACTTAACTGTGCAAAATAACAAATGCCTTTGAAGGTTAGACTGAGGGTAATCTACAGATTCGGTCAGAGTCGCTGATTTCCTGGTGAATTTAACCCTTTTCTTTTTTTTTATTGTCATTACACCTTGTACAACGAAATCAAACACCATCTTCAGTGCACATCATGACCATGACCATGAAAATAAACACAAACACATATCCTTCACCCTCCACACATTGAACCAAAAACCCCTGACACTGCACCAATACTGCACTATACAGCAGAATTCAAAAGAGCTACTGCCCTGGGACAGAAGCTGTTTTTCAGCCTATTTGTGCTTGTTTTTATTATTCTGTACTGTCTGCCAGATGGCAATAGTTCAAAAAAAGGGTTCCTAGGATGAGATGGATCTCTGAGAATGTTTTGAACTTTCTTAAGGCAGTGGGAGCTATAAAGCTCTTCCAAAGAGGGGAGGGGGCAACCAATGATCTTCTGGGCAATGACATTAACCCTCTGGAGTGCTTTCCTATCTGCCACTGTGCAATTGGCAAACCATACAGAGATGCAGTATGTTAAAATGCTCTCTATGGTGCCGCGGTAGAAGGTCACCAGCAGTTTTTCATTCAGTTGTTGCTTTCTGAGAAGTCTCAGGTAATATAATTTCTGCTGGGCCCTTTTGACCAGGGCTTCAATGTGGGCACCCCAGGTCAGGTCCTCTTTTAGGGTAACACTCAGAAACTTAAAACTGGCCACTTGCTCCACGCGGTCTCCATTGATAAGCAAGGGCTGGATGTCTGATCTGTTCCTTCTATAATCTACTATAAGCTCCTTGGTCTTATTGGTGTTGAGGACCAAGTTATTGTCTCCACACCATGAAAGCAACCGGTCCACCTCATCTTGGTAGGCAGACTCATAAGTCCTACCACTGTTGCATCATCTGCAAATTTAGCAATAGTATTACTAGAGTGGGAATGCAGTCATGCACATAAAGAGTATAGAGTAAGGGACTTAACACGCAACCCTGTGGTGTACCAGTGTTAAGAATAAGGGCTGAAGGGGTATGATTACTTAATCTGACCCTCTGTGAGCGGCCAGACAGGAAATCCATAATCCAAAAACAGATTGAATTAGAAAACCCAAGGTCCAGAAATTTAGACAGTGGTCTATGTGGAAGAATTGTGTTAAACGCAGAACTAAAATCCACAAAAAGCATCCTCACATAGCCCCCCCGCTGTTCTAGATGAGTCAGAGCAGTGTGAAGAGTGATGGCTATAGCGTCCTCTATAGATCTATTTTTTCTGTATGCAAACTGGTGTTTATCAAATGTATGCGGAAGACCAGAAATGATGTGCTGGCAGACCAATTTCTCAAAGCACTTCATGATGATAGGACTGAGTGCCACTGGTCTGTAATCGTTGAGGTTATTGATAGGGAACTTCTTTGGCAGCGGAACAATGGTGGAAGCCTTCAAACAAGATGGAATAGTGAACTGGGATAAAGACCAATTGAAGATCCTGGTAAAGACTCCAGCCAACTGATCAGCACAGTCTTTAAGCACTCAGCCAGAGATACCATCAGGACTGGCAGCCTTTCTTGGGTTCACAGCCCTCAGAATGCTCCTCACCTCCTGTCCCTCCACAATGAGGTGAGGGCTACAATTGGCTGGTGGTTATATTTTATCTGTTTCTGATGTCTCCACTTCAAAGCGAGCAAAGAAATGATTCAGTTCCTCTGCCAATGAAGCATCCCCCTCAGCAGGGATGACATTAGTCGGTTGATGGTTTGTAATTTGTTGAATCCCTCGCCACATCTGCCTCATGTTATTGCTATCCTCAATCTTCCTCTTATAATCAGTCTTGGCCTTCCAAATACCTTTCTTCAGATTCGCTCTTGCAACACTGTATCTTGCCCCATCACTGGACCTAAAGAGCTTGGTCCTGTCACGCAAGAGGCGCTGGACTTCCTTGGTCATCCAGGCTTTCTGATTGGGATAGATCCTAATATGTTTATCCACAGTGATAGTATCTGTGCAGTGTTTGCTATAGCACAGAACAGTTGCAGTGTGCACAGTGTGCACCTCAGGGTCAGGGTGGTAAAAGACGTCCCAATTTGTGTTTCTCAAAACAATACCGAAGTTGTTGGGAAGCATCTTCTGGCCAAGATTTCACTGTCTTTATTATAGGCAGAGCCCATCTCCTAAAAGGGATGTACGCTGGTGCTAAAAGCAGTGACATATGGTCTGATTGTCCCAAATGTGATAATTGTATAACTTTATAGCCATGTTTGATGTTGGTATATATTTTGTCCAATATGTTTGCTACTCTAGTAGCACACTTAACATGCTGATAGAATTTAGGGAGCACTGCTTTTAAATCAGCTTGATTAAAGCTATAATATACACAGCATCAGGATACTTATTCCGCTGATTACTAACAATGTTATACAAGAATCCCAAAGCTATGGTAGTATTGGCATCAGGTGGGACATAGACTGCAGTAATCAAAACCATGCTGAATTCCCCCGGAAGATATATGGGCTACATTTAAGAGTCATATACTCCAAATCCATGGAGCAGTGGCTGTCTACAGTCTTTGCTTTTGTTCACATAAAGGCTTAAACCTCCCCCTTTGATCTTGCCAGAATCTCTACTCCTGTCCTGCCGGTGAGCTATGTAGCCTTCCACCTCAACAGCTGCATCTGGAATGAGTGAATGAAGCCAAGTTTCTGTGATTAGCAAAACACAGCAGTTCTTGATGAATTTAGTCATTGCAATCTGCAGCCTTAATTAATCCATTTTGTTCATCAGAGATCTTGCATTGGTAAGAAATATACTTGGAATTGAAGGCTTGTGTGGAAACTTACTCGGCCTAAAGAAAATGCCAGCACAGCATCCTCTCTTTCTCTTCCTGTTCCTCTTTCTCCGCCTCTTCCTCCTTCCTACAGGGCTAGTGATCCATGGCTCCCCCAGGGGCCTAGCTGCCTCCTTCGGTATGTTATGAGAATGTATAAAATCAGCTGTAATAGCCTTATCACACTTCAGTCCAATTTGTAACAAGGCTTGCCAATTATAGATGCTCCTTGCCCCACTGGATTCAACCAAGGAAAGGATCCAAAACACACACAGAATCATACACACCATACACTGAAAGAAGGAGCGGTTAGCCACAGCATCCATGTGCGCAGCCATCTTGAAAACCTATTCCTATTGCTTATATAGATCTTTCCCCCCTTTTTTTGTCCATTTCTCCATATTTTCTTTCAGTTTTGTTCCCTTTGTCTTCTCCTCCTTTTCTAGTGCTTTTGCTCCACTGTTATCCTCTTTTTTTTTTTTTTTTTTGCTGCTGGAAAGTAGGAATTTGGTGCTTGTGTGTGTGACTATAGACAGTGTATGCAGGTGGAGATTCATTTTATAAAGGGGATTTCTTATTTTGCTTTCAACTAATTTTAATACATAACTATTTAACAGATGTTGCTTTTTGTGAGGGAGGCATGGCCCTGCCTTTGGGTGGTTTTGTGTTTGTGCAACACAAGTGATAAATGGACACATTTATCAGAAAGAGGGAAATATTTTAAAAGAGTTTCAGCTGCCCTAGGGGTCTTGTCTCTATCATTTTTGGTCCATGTATACATACTTGGAAGTGAAAGAGACCCATTTTAAATTTAGTGTTAATCTTCTTTTTGTTATATAATGGTAGTTCTTATAAATACTTGCAAAACTTAACATGAATTCTAAACTGACACTTAAATGTTACATCTAGAAAAATAGGATCAATATTGAAAATATATAGTAGTTAAGTAAAACATCTTTTGGAAATATGACTGTAAAACAAGCTGCACAGGATTACAATAAAGCTTCACCTAACACAAGCTTTTTGTTCTCACAACAACTCATAAGAGGTCTATGAGAAGGTCACAAGTACAACAACATCATCTTTAAGCATAGAAGCCATCAAGTTCAGGCTGGATGAACAGCTAACTATTTCCAATAGCAGATCTATACTGATCATCTACATATCATGTTAGCGGTCTGCTCTACAGCACTAGCTTCTATTGGGGTGCAGTGCTGCAACTTAAAATGAGGAAGCTCTGTTCCCTGCTAAACAAGTCCAGGACAAAAGTTCAGTAGGTCAGCCAAGAGGATATAAGAGCTGGAGCCAGGGAAGAAACTGATGCTGTCTAATTTAGCCAAGACCCAACATGTAGCAAAGAAGACAAATGTGCAGCACAACCCATTTGGAGTAGAGACCCTGGTGGAAATAATGTGGCCATTAATGTTTATCCAAGACAATAGATATTGAATGTTTAAAATGTTAATGATCAAAGTCTGCCAGGAATTAGATGTGCATACTGTACATACATACATGTATATAAATTCCTTAATTTATATATTTCATTGAATGAAAACATTCCATTTGTTTATACTAAATTAATATTCATTTTTAGATGGTGACGTATGGTAGAAAAATATGTAAAGTCAAAACAGTCAGGAACAACTCAGGACAATTATTCCTTTAAAAATGAAAATCTTATATGAAGTTCAACAAGAGACAATTTGAGAGGATATTTTAGTCAAAAGAAGACAGAGAATGATAAGGATTGAGTTTGCCTTACTAAACCATCTATTTGAAATTTGCAAACACTTGCAAATGTATACAACTACACAACAACACAATAGGCTTAAAAATTTTTAGTGTATTCTACTGTAACAATTAATTTTTTTAATCATTCTATCACCCCTACCCAAACCTTTTGGTGAGGTTTGTTCTCAATTATACTATTTCCTGAATTTATACAAATGATTTAAGAATCTTAAACTTAGAAATGCATTATATTCAAAAATTATACTGTAAGGTAAGAAACAAGACTAAAGAAGTTTGAAGTTTCTGCATCTCCAACTCAAAATGTATCCCCTGATGTACCTATCTATAAGTTTATATTACATCATAATTGAAAACAACTCTCAGTGAACGTACAATAGTCAAATTATAATATACAACCCCAAAATAGCAGTGATAAGCAAATATACAACTATGATTAAGAAAAATAACAAAAAGGTGCCAACCCAACTTAAGCATAGCAATAATAACCTCCAGAAACTATACTGAAAAAATGTATCATAATGGTCTTCCAAAGCTATCTCAACTGGATTGCAGGGGCACACAGTCACTTATTTCAAATATGTGAGTATTGACTCAAGTATACTATTTATCATAGCAAAAGAAAAAAGAATGCCTCCTGTAAACTGCTTATCATAGATTGTATCAACTGTAGATCACCTACTTTCAACTGATAAATTCAGTTTTAAAAAAATTAGGACCTAGAGAAACTGAAAGTCTCAGATTTCAAAAATGGTACTTTCAATTAATCACAAATCAATTTGTATAATGTGGCATACAACTATTTTAACAGGATAACTCAGCCTATAAAATATAGTGATTACTCAGTCATCAAGCTAAGATTACTTCAGTGTTTTTTAATTGATTCATTCTATGTCTTCAAGTTGTTGTTGGCTCTTAGTAGACACACTTTTCTCCTGACAAAAATCTATCCCTAACCTGGTCTTTCACATCTTTTAATGGTGCACATATTGGAATATTAGGCAAATACAAATCCCAATTGTATTAAATCCCTTCCCATCTAAGAAAGAGAGAAAATGTCCTATTGGATATTAGCACTCAGAAATGTTACTCCTAAAATGGAAATGGCAACAGACATATCACATGCATGGCAATTTTGAAAATGTACATAGTACCACTACATTTTCAAACCACAAATAAGGGATTCATGTACTTCAGCATGGATGTTAAGTATCATTGAGTAACTGGTATGAAACTGCTTCATTGAAGAATCGTCTGCTACGTCAGAGATTTCTCACAGACACACACGTAGCACACAACATTCTCTCACTGCAGTTCAAATAATCAACCCCAGATGGCAATTTACATAGTCAACACTGTAAAGGAATCTGTGTGCTGCTGGCATTCTCAACCTCAATCAGAGAGTATGGGCGTTTGAGAATGTCACTGTTTATTTTTAATTGCTCTGTCCCTCCTTTCGGCAAGTTCAGGCGGTCACACACGTCGAAGTCTATTAGCAGAATAGGTATGAGATGCCACTTTATTTGCTGGGAGGGTTCCTTGCGCTTGGAAAGCAGCTGTTTTCCAGTGTCCCCAATGCCCAGTGGGCATCAGCTGTCAATCTCAGTTAGCAAAAGGTCAGGGCAAAGAAAGGTCAAGGAATGTCATAATCCACAATGTGTTATAAGATCTTTCTCTTCTATTGCTTTGTAGGATTGAGAATTGGTAAAACTTCCCACAGGTAACCTAGTTAAATACTTCATGAAATAGATAACAGGAAAACAAATTTAATCTCCAACTGTAATTTCAACTGTCCATTTCCATATATATGCAGTGAGGTGCATGCTTACTTAAAATTACTATGCCAAATGCTGAATTATAGTGGCATTCTATCTGGCAATCATTCTCAGCTTACTTCTGAGGCTCAAATGCTTTTTATCTTTATTGCTTTCTCAAAAGGTACTGAAAACATTTCTCTTCCATGGAGTATTTGGGCACTACGATGGTATCTCTGTGGGTGAGGGAGAGAATCAGTTGTCCCTTCCACATGGGGTCTTTTGGGGTTTATTTTTTGTTACAGTTTTTATATGCAAAGTTGTTCAGACTCAGTTGGAGTTGGGTGGCCTACAATTTTGCAATACAAATAAATCAACACTGCCTCTTTGGTTCGTTTTTTCTTGCTTTTTGGGGGGGTGGGGGTGGAGGCTTTTTTACCTGGATGCTGCCTTTATTTTGTGGAAAGTGAGAATAGGTTTGGTATTTATGGTGCTTTTATATTTTTGATTCCTAAAAAAGCCTTGCTTTATTTCGATGATGTAATATATAAATAAAATGATATTCCTACATAACGAGCAGAGTATGCTCTGAAAGCATCGCCATAAAAACTTTAATTAACTGATCATCTTGGACACCTTCACAGTTTTTGTGTTACATCCACTTCAGCTTCATTTCACACATGATTCCATAATATCATCTCTCTTCAACAGTTAAGACAATCCAGGAGTAGTTCAGCAGGATACTGTATATACCGAACTTGGTTTTCCAGTACAAAGCATTAGAAAACTCCTGCTTCACCGAATCAACTCCTAGACAATCCTCTTCCCACAAATGTTAATAAACTGAATAGAGGAATGGTAATATGGCACTTCATAGCTCACCTTATGAGCTGGAGGGGGGGGAGCAATTAGGAACAAAGGATGGGAATTTTTGAATCAAGCAGTGATTTTTACATGTAGAAGTCAGCAGCAACAATAACAACAGAAAGTTAGTTTGGGAGCAAAAATGATATCAGTAGAGAAGGGCCTTTCTTAAAGTTAATAATGAGTCTGACCTATTCATAAAGTAATTATACTAATTCTCTATTTCAAGACAAAATCTTGATGGATTTTCCACTTTTTAAAAAAATTAGGATTGGATTCTTCTTTCTCTATTATGCTAATCAATTCACCAACTGAAAAGGTTGTTGCTTTTAAAATATAAGGATAGAACATTTAGATAAAACTGAATTCTTTCATCAAGTCCAACTGGTTGGTAACTGAATTTACATAGCTGCCAGACTCAACACTGAAAATAGGCTTTTTCTGGATCTAGAAATTTCTTATTTATCCTTTAATTTAATATTTTTTCATTTATATGTCTTTGTTTGCTGGTCATTTTCTTCATTATAAAGAAAGAGTAGTGTTATTATTTTTTTATGTCATAATAAGATTTTCTTGAATGATTTTTTTAATATGAACATTTATTCTCAGAAGGACCAAACTAGATTCTTGGTAACTTTTCATTGCAGCCAAATATACTGTTAATCTGTTGTTTTTTATTTCACTAAAATATCCTGAATTTGGTCTCTTCTCATTTTTCTGCACCAGTAAAATCAGATGAGATGTTTTCTCTATTTAAGTGCCTTGAAAGAGGTTTTTTTCTCTTTTTTTCCTTTTTAAATTTTTTTTTAATCTCCATTGTTTCTGGAGTGTCCCTTTTGAGGATTCAGCTTCCGGCATCTATTTTGCTTGCAAAGTATATAGTTTGCAAATCACGCCAACATTGTTATATCAAAAACTACCCAATTCTGTACAGTATTCCCTAAAGGATTTTTTAAGTTCCTATTGAGCAAGCCAAATGAAGCCAGTTAGGTAAATGGAATACTACAGGAGCAGCAAACTTTCAGGCCTTTTCTCTCTTTGATAAAGCTGTTAGAACCAAAAATGACATACTCACCTTCAAGGCAGGAATTTCCACATTGTCCCCAATATTAACTGAGCCTGAAAGAATAGTTCCTGTCATCACAGTGCCTTGGCCCTTGATGGAAAAACAGTGGTCAATGGCCATAAGGAATGATCCTGAAGGATCTCTTGTTGGTATATAAGCCTCTGACTTTAGGACCTAAAAGCAAGAGAAAATAAGACCTGTATATTGACAAAATGCCACATAAGACACAAAGAAATGAAGAGAAAAGGTATGTGATTGATTTCACCATGGCATAGCTTTCTGTTGCAACAAGACTGGAATAGTCCAAGGTCAAATAAATTGTTCGCACTGCCTAGGAGGTGCAGACTTAGCAGCAGCAACTGCCTTAAAAATTTTGGTGCAGTGCAATCAGCCTGGTTAGCAAAATATGTCACAGAAAAGTTTCTGTCAACACCTATGCAAATACAGCGGCAATAACTATTTGTAACTCTGGGGAAGAAGGGATACATACCAGTTCTCAAAATGCACATATATATTTAAAAGATCAACATGCAGAATTTTTTTTTTAACTCTCCTTTATTTTTACAACTTTGTCTAATAGAAAATAATGGCAAAGAACAATAAGGCACACTGGCAATTGAAGTTTCATTTTCCACTAGCTCTACCCAGAAATAAATCACTAAAAATAAGCAGCTGGAGAAGAAAGTAAGTTTCAAGAAGAAGGGGTATGAGAAGTTGAAGAAGTACCAAGGCCTGAAGAAGAAACTGGAGAACATGTAAAAAGTAAAAGCCAAGGTGGCCCCAGTGGTGACAGGAGCACCCAAAGCTATAGATTACATCATGACCAGCTGTAAACTGAGCGCAGATACTGATCCAGTATCTGATTTTTTTAAAATATAAACAATGCTATGCTTCAATAGTTAGATGGCTTAGACATTGGTATTTCAACATAGATCTTTTTAACATTTATATTTTATTGGCTTCTGCTAATCTAGATAATCTAGATGAAATGTTAATATATATAGTGCTAGTCCATGTATGAATAACATACCCTAAACAAATAATAATAGAGCTGCAATCCCAGGAACAACATCAGAGCTCTTTGTCCAGAAGAGTGCAGTGCTAGGAATAGCTAAGACACTGCACAGGACCCACAAATTCCCAGGCAAATTCTCTGATAGAGGATCCGGGATTGAGGAAGATGCATATCAGCCACCCGCTTTCTTCCTTAGGACTCTGTATTTCTCTGGCTTCTCATACACTTTCTTCCCGATGTTGCTGTCACTTGGCACAGCTACATCTATCGCCACCAGATAATGCACATAATGCCAGCTGCGTGGTTGTGCCATTACAATGTGTTGGACTGTCTCTGAGGCAACTCTGCTTCTATGAATCTGCTAGTGCCTGTTTTCATGCTGATATGATCAATACCTAGTGCTGTCCTTTAATTTTAATTCGGCCCTTTCAGATCACTGGTAGGATTTCCCAATTTCTGCCACCTCAACTATCTGTGAATGATATTTAGTTCTATAAACCTGTTGCAAATGCATTTATCAGTCTTAGCTCTTACTCAAGAAATGGGAATATAAAGACTCACTTGCAAAACTGTTAATGAACGAAGAAAAGTTCAATTCCATACATACTTATCTGAGAGTAAGTGCTACTAAAATCAGTGGAGGTTATTTCCAAATAAATTGCATAGGCTTCTACCACCCTATTATCAAAGGAGTGCTTACCAGTCCATTCAACTAGGATTTTGATTATGCCTACAGCCTTGAGCCATCACATAATACTAGCATTTTTAAGATACGTACTTCAATTAATTCCGAAACTCCTATTGGAGTTAGAGTTTCTGGGGCTTCTGGACCACCAGGCTTTGCTGCAACAGAAACTATAGGACATCCATGGAACCTGGTCCAAAAAAAAAAAAAACCAGTTGTATAATAAAGTTACAGTTCAGACATTTCCCAGTATGGTTTACATAATATCACTATTCTATTAAATTTCAATCTATCCCTAGCTATAATTTAACAAAAACAATAACTAGCTAGTTTCTAAATTGTTTTAAAACTGAAAGAGGCATAACTGGAATTAATTCAGCTTTGAATAACCCCCAGCCACTGAGGATCTGCTTATCTGAACTCTGAAAGGCTCAGATGAAGCCTTCATATGACTAGTAGCCTCCTGTAATACTGGCTCTGAAATAATAGAAGGATAATCTAATTTCCTGTAGTATCTCAGGTTGCTTTTTTACTTTCACCAGCATAATTAAGCTATCACCTAGACAAGTTTGTTACTTTCCTATTTTCTTCATGGTGCCGAGGAAATTCCACTATAGGAACTCAAATCACTTCAACATTGAAAGAAGGTTCTTAATGCTAAACTAACATTTTTAGGCATATTTTGTTAAACAAGCCAGAGTCAAATTACCAACAAGCCAAGTAAATGATGGCTTATCTGATCAATACCTGGCTTACCATTTATCTTTTAGGCCAATATCATAATGTATCTCAGATGCCCTAGCAGAAATAAAGGTTCAGAAAGGCATGGAAGTCACCTCAGAAATCTTAAACGGCTCTAACAAATCCATAGAGGTCTTCTATTTCTATATTGTTTCCTAATAATTGAAGCTTTTGAGTGAAATATTAGAGAAATAATTTCCCTATATACCTTTCCAAAACAGTGCATTTTAAAAAAATACATTTGAAGAATATATGGAAAAATATCATATATGGTATAAATTTTCCCAGCGAAACATTGTTTTTAAAAATAGTTTAACCTAACTATTTAGTTTAAGTATTAAATAAGCTATTTCTAACAGTCATATATTTAAATTCAGTTTATTCATCTAAAATACATTATTAAGCATTAGCAACAGTAGATAAGTTATTGACTTCTGGACATTATTGAAACTCTGCAGAAAAAATGATGTTGGCATTGTTTTGATAAGTACTATCAAAGTGCCTTAAGTATATGCTCAACAAGAAGCCCAGAAAAATGTTTAATTGGTAAACCAAATCACAAGTACTTTTTATGAGTTGAAAAGAGGAGATGGACAGAGAAAGACGTCTATTGTCAGGGAGAATTAGAAGAAAGAAGAAATTTAGACAAAATAAGTGCCTTTTAACCCAAGAAGGGTCCTTCTTAAGGCGCAATATCCTTACACTTCTGTGAAATGGATATGGGATTGAAGGGGCCCCAGAAAAGAAATCAGGAAGAATCCAGAATTTCAAGTCAAACACAAGTACCGTATTTATCGGCGTATAACACGCACTTTTTTCCCCCTGAAAATAGGGGGCAAATGATGTATGCGTGTTATACGCCGATATAATGTTAAGAAGCCTTCGGTGAATGCTGCTGGGATGGGGATCAAGGACACAAATGAAAGAAGGGGAGGGAGGAAGCAACCGAAGCCTGTCCTTCACTCTGGGTCAGCTCTCTCAGTCGCTCTCTCGCTCCTCCACCAGCACAGGAAGAAACTGCTTCAAAGAAGCGGGGGCTTTCCTGTCGCCACAGCTTCCTGAAGCGCCCGTTTCTCCCCACCCCCATCCCGTCCGCCCGCCCGCCCGCCCGCCCGCAGTGCTCCGTTCTGCCTGCCTGCCTGCCTTCGTTAATGGTTGAATCGGAACAGCTTCGGCTGAGTAAAAGAGGCGAATAGTTATTATTCTCAGCCGAAGCTGCTCCCAAACAACCAGAAACTTAGGCAGGCAGGCAGGCAGGCAGAATGGGACACTGTGGATTGAAGCTGGCGTGGGGTGGGAGTGGGGTGAAATTTCCCTCTTAAAATGAAGATGCGTGTTATACGCCTGTGCGTGTTATACGCCCGATAAATACGGTATATAAGTAGCTACACCTTTACTTTGAATTTAGTAATGACTATTTTCCAAATCTTGTTAAGAATGTCACTACCATTAGTTGAAAAAAAATGAA
Organism: Notechis scutatus; assembly: GCF_049901735.1. NCBI lineage: Eukaryota > Metazoa > Chordata > Lepidosauria > Squamata > Elapidae > Notechis > Notechis scutatus. The sequence goes on along the minus strand of NC_142010.1, from coordinate 51,262,671 downwards.
CCATACATACAGCTGAATATATTCAAGACTGATCAAAGCCAATGTCACTGATATGAAAAACTGAAAGACAACACATGGTATGAAACAGAATGCTGCCGAGGTCAACTCCAAGGTTGCAGCTACATTCCAATTGAATTGAAATTATTTTCTAAATCTATCAAAACTGGCATAAACATCTGCCAATCAGATACATTGTTTTGGGTCATGGAGCAAATTAGGGCACTAAAGTAATAAGCGGGTTAAACCTTATTGTACCAGTGCCCACACAGAGCCTGTAGTTGAGGCATCTATAATCTCTGTTAGTCTTATAAATGTACATTTCTTCACACCCTGCAAATTTTCTTTTCCAGCACAGCCATGGTTCTCCCACATCTCTGTTCCTTGGGGTTCTAATTAGATGGTAATTGGGCTGTTACACCCTGAAGTTCAAAGCGAACAGGCACTTTTTCTACAATGAATTCTTTCTCCTTCTTGCATCCCTCATTCCACCCAAAATCTCCTATGGAATGTTGAAGGATCCTTGAGTAGATTCAAAACCCATGATTGACACTATAGAATATAAATAGTCCTTGAACTTATGACCAGTTGTTTTATGACTGTTTGAAATTATGATGGGCCCAGAACAGACACTTTATGGCCTGTAAAACACTTCCAAGTGTTATAAAATGTCATATCACCTTCCCCACAGTCATGTGACCGCATTTCAGCTGCTGTGCGAAAAAAATATTTTCTTTTTTGAATAGAATAGAATAGAATAGAATAGAATAACAGAGTTGGAAGGAACCTTGGAGGTCTTCTAGTCCAATCCCCTGCTTAGGCAGGAAACCTTGTATCATTTCAGTATTTTGAGATAAGAAATAATTATCCCTATACACTTTCTCCTCCCCACAAATAATTTTATATGTTGCAATCATGTCCCCACCAGTGGTGGGATTCAAATTTTTTTATTACGTGTTCTGTGGGCGTGGCTAGGTGGGCGTGATTAAATGGGTGTGGCTTTTTTTGCAGCTCCCTCCATTTTTTGCCTTCCTGGGCCTCAGAGAAGCCTCCTGGGCAAAGCAGTAAGAAGCGAGGGGAATCCTGGCATTGTTGGGAGATTAAAAAAAAATACCTTAAGGAGTGACTGGGCGGGCGAGCATCAGGTGGACGCATTGGGTGGGCAGGGCAAGCGAGCGAGCAGCAACTGGGCAACCGGGTTGGGGCATGGCCAGCCAGAAGTTACTACCAGTTCAGCAACCTATGCCAAATCCTTGCTACCAATTCGCCTGAACCGGTGTGAACCGGCTGAATACCACCACTGGTCCCCACCCTGCATCATTATTCTCACCCATGCTAATGTTTTCTCATAGGAAAGTTGTTTAGAGCTGCTTAGTTGCTTTGGTTGCATTCGTCTATGCTTTTCCCAGCTCTCTTACATCCTTTTTCAAAAACAATGGTTAGAACTGTACAGAACATTTCAGATACACACAGTCCATTAAGACAAAAAGTATACAGTTTATTTTAAATTTCTTTTCTAATTATTGTTGTCTAAAAATTTCCTTTTTCATATCAGTACAGTATCTTTGTTGACATATCCTTTATAATACCAATATACACTGCTCAAAAAAATAAAGGGAACACTTAAACAACACAATGTAACTCCAAGTCAATCACACTTCTGTGAAATCAAACTGTCACTTAGGTAGCAACACTGATTGACAATCAAGTTCACGTGATGTTGTGCAAATGGAATAGACAACAGGTGGAAAGCATAGGCAGTTAGCAAGACATCCCCAATAAAGGAGTGGTTCTGCAGGTGGTGACCACAGACCACTTCTCAGTTCCTATGCTTTCTGGCTGATGGTTTGGTCACTTTTGAATGCTGGCGCTGCTTTCACTCTAGTGGTAGCATGAGACCGAGTCTACAACCCACACAAGTGGCTCAGGTAGTGCAGCTCATCCAGGATGGCACATCAATGAGAGCTGTGGCAAGAAGGTTTGCTGTGTCTGTCAGCGTAGTGTCCAGAGCATGGAGGTGCTACCACGAGACAGGCCAGTACATCAGGAGACGTGGAGGAGGCTGTAGGAGGGCAACAACCCAGCATCAGGACCGCTACCTCTGCCTTTGTGCAAGGAGGGACAGGAAGAGCACTGCCAGAGCCCTGCAAAATGACCTCCAGCGGGCCACAAATGTGCATGTGGGTGCTCAAACGGTCAGAAACAGACTCCATGAGGGTGGTATGAGGGCCTGATGTCCACAGGTGGGGGTTGTGCTTACAGCCCAACACCGTGCAGGACGTTTGGCATTTGCCAGAGAATACCAAGATTGGCAAATTCACCACTGGCACCTTGTGCTCTTCACAGATGAAAGCAGGTTCACACTGAGCACATGTGACAGATGTGACAGGGTCTGGAGACGCCGTGGAGAACATTCTGCTGCCTGCAACATCCTCCAGCATGACCGGTTTGGCAGTGGGTCAGTAATGGTGTGAGGTGGCATTTCTTTAGGGGGCCGCACAGCCCTCCATGTGCTCGCCAGAGGTAGCCTGGCTGCCATTAGGTATTGAGATGAGATCCTCAGACCCCTTGTGAGACCATATGCTGGTGCGGTTGGCCCTGGGATCCTCCTAATGCACGACAATGCTAGACCTCATGTGGCTGGAGTGTGTCAGCAGTTCCTGCAAGACGAAGGCATTGATGCTATGGACTGGCCCGCCCGTTCCCCAGACCTGAATCCAATTGAGAACATCTGGGACATTATGTCTCGCTCCATCCACTAACGCCACGTTGCACCACAGACTGTCCAGGAGTTAGGGGATGCTTTAGTCCAGGTGTGGGAGGAGATCCCTCAGGAGACCATTCTCCACCTCATCAGGAGCATGCTCAGGCATTGTAGGGAGGTCATACAGGCACGTGGAGGCCACACACACTACTGAGCCTCATTTTGACTTGTTTTAAGGACATTACATCAAAGTTGGATCAGCCTGTAGTGTTTTTTTCCACTTTAATTTTGAGTGTAACTCCAAATCCAGACCTCCATGGGTTGCTAAATTTGATTTACATTGATAATTTTTTTTTTTGTTGTCAGCACATTCAACTATGTAATGAACAAAGTATTTAATAAGAACATTTCATTCATTCAGATCTAGGATGTCTTATTTTTGTGTTCCCTTTATTTTTTTGAGCGGTGTATTTTTGTTCCAATTACCTCACTTTATATTTAAGCTGAATCAAATTTCTGATTTGTTTCACTATTTGTTCATTTTTTTGAAAGGCTCCTTTGGTTTTTACCATCCTGGTATCATGTGCAAACTTGGTTATCTCCCTGCATATTGCAGTAAAGATCATTTATAAACAATTTAAAAAGCACTGATCCCAATTCATATCCTTGAAGTATTTTACTTCTTACTTCACCCCACTAGGAAATTTGCACATTTATTCCTACTTTTTATTTTCTGATTTTTAACCAGTTAGCAATACAGGTGGTCCTCATTTAACAACCATTCATTCAGCAAACATTCAAACGTGCAATGGTGCTGAACAAGTAGTACTTATGACAGTCCCCAAAGTTCCAGCCATCACTATGACAGATCCCCATAGTGGTTGTATCAGTGTGATTCAGGTGCTCAGCAAGTAGACTGGCTTTCTAAACATACCAGTGTCCAGTAGTCACATGCTCACAATTTGTGACCTTCCCCACTAGCTTTCCACAAAATCAATGGGGAAGTCAGCAGGAAGTCAGAATTTGAAATCATATGAAGTCCTCGCTTAAACAATGGAAACCAGGAACTCCTGTATGGCTGTTGCTATGAGGCATAGTCACCGGACATTGCATGTTACATCAGCATGACTCGATGACAGAAATTCCAGGCCTAATTATCACTGTTAAGCAAGAACTAACAGTACACAAAAGAACAGCTTATTCCTTGATCACAAAGTTTACTTAAGCATCTTTTATGAATAACTTCAGTAATAAACTTTAGAAAGTGTAAGTATAGGTCAACCTTCATTTCTATTTCAGTTGACAATCTCAAAAAAAAAACACCCCATCCTCCAGAATGTGAAGAGAGTTAACCTTTGCAGAATCCATGCTGATTTTCTTTCATGAAGACTTATTCCTCTATTCTACCTGATAAAAGCTATCTTACTCCTTTGTGGCACAGGAGTGGGTGTCAGATACAGCACAAAAGAGGAGTGTCAGAAAGAAAACAGGTGTCTTCCTCCCCCCCTCACTTTTACCTATGTTCCAAACCACAATTGATTCAACTTCTAACAGATTATCTTTCAGCAACTATGGCTCTCAACAACAACAAAATGTCTACCACCTTATCTGTCTAACATATTCAATTTAAATATTTATTCTAAGGAAGTATACTCAGTTCAAGGAATTTCATCAAAAACTCCTAAAGTAGCATAGAAAAAAAGAAAATGAAAGTAATGCAATCCCTACTATGCAAGCAGGTTAGACAGGTTACTTACTTAGTGTTTTCCAGGGTCTTATGCATTTTCTTCACCATCTTGTCAATGGCAGCTTGTCTCTTACCCTCGGGAAGAAGGTCAATTTTGTTCAAAACTACTACCATCTTTTGGCACGCAATCTGTCCAATCACCAAGCACTCTGCTGACTGAGTTTGCATTCCTTTTGTTATATCTATCACAAGCATCATCAAGTCAATAATCTGAGCACCTGAAAGAAAGGAACAAATTTGTAGGAATCAAAACACTATTTACATGTAATTGTGAATGTGGTAGTGAATGTTTCTTATTTCTGTTATATTTTTATTTAGAAAAAGGTAGTTTTGGGGAAACACTGTATAGGTAATGATTTGAGATGTTGGACATTCAGTTCCAAAATTAGGACAAAAAATAATCAAAATAAAAAAGCAAAGTCAAAACTCTAAAAGTCAAGACTCTAAATTTGACATAAAAGTCTAGTCTGCAAATGAAATATCAGAAATACAAACTTTTTAAAAATACCTTATTAGATATCAGAATATATTTTTCCATGTTAACTTTATTAAAACATTTTAATTCAAATGGCCATATTAGAATTACCATATTTTTCAGACTATAAGACACTCTGGACTATAGGACGCACCTAGCTTTTGGGGAGGAAAACAGTGGGGAAAAAACTAACTCTGCCACTATCTCCCAGCAATTTTCTTCCTTACAGAAAACAGCCTGGTCAGCTTCAGCACAGCCTGATTTAGCATGAGCAGCTGATTGATGGTTGAATCTGCCTCACAGAATACCACTGATCAGCTGTTCCAGGCTGCGGTGATCGCCTCCACCCATCGGTACCGCCGCCACCCACTGCCGCTGCCACCTATCACCGCCTCCGCGTGTCCCATTTTTGGTCCATTCCAGGCGACAGGGATTGCTGCCACCTATTCCAGCCGCCTGGATTGGACCAAAACCGGGACACACAGAGGCCAAAAATGGGGTGCGGATGAGGCAATAGGCAGCAGAGCCAATGGGCGGCGGTGATCCCCGCAGACTAGAACAGCTGATCGGCAGTATTCCAGGAGGCTGATCCAACCGCCAATCAGGTTATTGTGAAGCTGACCAGGCTATTTGCTGTTTGCTGCAAGAAGGAAAATTGCTGGGAGGTAGAGGCCAAAGGGTGGGACCGGCAGGTGGTTGGGGCCTCAGCAACATTCGCTTTATAAGATGCACAGACATTTCCACCCACTTTTGGGCATGGAAAGTGCGCCTTACCTTATATATAAGGTAATGATCACATTTAACAGACCATGGATGTAAATATTTTCATAACTTATGCAAAAAACTTATGTACTGTGTTCCAAACTCATGTTGTTCCTTCTCTCCTTAGCATGCTATAATTAACTAGGAAATCTTCAATTAGCAATAGCTTATTATTTTATCCACAATGGAAAATTATGAACAGATTCAAAATAGATCATAATCTTAAATGAATCTGAAACTTAGAAATAGTTAGAAACGACAGTAAACTCAAAAGTTCCTATCATGAAAGCGTTATGAGTTCACTGGGCAAAAACCAACACACAAGCACACCAAAAATCCAAACTATGATAAATCCAAACTATTGGGTTGTATCCAAACTAAGATAAATCCAGCTTGGTATTTGGCCTCATGCTTCTCTGAGTTGATTTGTTCAATGATCCATTTATTATTTTTCTTGACTTTCAAGTCTTGATTCTCTTCATGTCATGATCCAGATTCTTACTCTGAAGAAGCTGCCCCAGCTGAATCAGTGGAATGTCAGCCTCAGAAGATACTAAGCCAGGAGTTTATCTGGAAGCTTTCAGGAATCTATCAATCTATCAAGGGAAGTATATCATCTCTCAAAGTGCAAAGATCAAAGACATGACAGAGAGGCTTGACACAGGACCTGTGGTGGCGCAGTGGTTAGAAAGCAATATTGCAGGCTAACTCATTGCTAATGGCCAAGAGTTCAATTCTGACTGATTCAAGGTTGACTCAGCCTTCTATCCTTCTGAGGTTAATAAAATGAGGACCCAGATTGTTAGGGATGATATTCTGACTCTGTAAACTGCTTAGAGAGGCTGTAAAAGCACTATGAAATGGTATATAAATCTAAGTGCTATCACTATTATCCAACTAATCAAGGCCACTGATTATTATACCTTTCTCCTCTTTCATGTTGGAATGAACAGTACAACAAAAAAGAGCCTGAAAAAAAATTAAATGTCTAGGCCAGGGGTGTCAAACTCATGTCATCACAGCAGCAGCACATGACGTATAGGACTTTTTCTCCCTTTGCTAAACCGGGAATGGGCATGGCCAGCATGTAACGTATCTGGTCCACAGGCAAGGAGTTTGACAGCCCTGGTCTAAGCAGAAAGGCAAAAGACTTAAAAGCATAGGTGGTGTTTTCATCTATACTTTCGATGCATGGTCAATATCCAATGAAGTAACAGCAATAGCACTTAGACTTATATACAGATTTATAGTGCTAGTGCTAGTACAGCCCTCTCTAAGCGGTTTACAGAGTCAGCATATTGCCCCCAACAATTTAGGCCCTCATTTTACCCATCTTGGAAGGATGGAAGACTGAATCAACCTGGACCCATGGAGGACTTCAGAGGTAAACTGCTGGTTCAAGAGATGGTGCTGTCAAGAAAAAAATGTATTTGTAGACCTTGGTCTACACTATCTCCATGTTGGCCTTCATCAAGAAATGGGATCCACCTCACAAGGCCTGGGAAGAATGTGTTTGGAAGAAATCTCACTTGTGTCTATTACTCTGACAATCTGAGGGACAAAAAGGACAAGTATAAAATATCTTCAGATAGCCCAAAACTTCAAGACACAATCAGAAAAGCTAAGGCTCATAATTCAAAATCAAATGAGTAAACAATATCAAAAACAATATTAATCAAAAACCATCTAGTTTAATGGACTGAAATATTCCTTCCACATACCAAACAGAACAACATTTTTTCATTCAACAATTATTCAGAGAATAGAAGTAACTTATCTTCTTCATCATGATCCCATGCTTCTGCATCTGCTCCAATGTGAGATTCAGTTGCCTAGTACATCTCCATAAACTGGAGAGTGGATAGCCACTTTGTGACTGTACATATTCACAAAATTGGATGGCTATATCATTACGATATTATGCTTGAAGATAATGAGGTGTGGGAGAACTTGGCTTTGAACATAAGCAGGGGAACAGAATGCACAAATGATTTGCCCTTCATTCTCTATGCTTCTTTGTTATGTCTGAAATGTAATCTTTGCTTTTCCCTCCACACTTATATGTACAAGCTCCTTTAGAAAAAGAGCCTGCATCTCTTAGATATCCAAGGCATTCTAAAGAAGCACAGAGACCCTGAAATATAAAGTATATGGGCTTCCTGTACTTCTCCCATGCTGCTAGAAGAAATTCAAAATTAGTTTTAATAAAAACTATTAAATCTATATTTCACCCCATAGATTTATTTGGCTGAAAGAACTGATATATTTGGCAATTAGTAGTGTGTAGAAATTTCTTAAGACATACTTTTATTTTTATTTTTTTCTTGGAACATTTAAGAAAAGTGCAAAATCTGATTCCAATTTACATATTAAGTCAGTAAGGATTAATTAGTTCATGTTAAAACACTAATCAAATGACCTATCTAGGCCCACAACATCACAAACTTTAGAAGCCTTCAAACACAAAGATTCTGACTTCTGACATTGTACTTCATAAGCACTTCCCGATATTCATGCTATATGTGGTTACTTAAATCAACCTGTGGATCCTGTACTTCCCCAGGCGCTCCAGCAGAGTTAGCCACTCTGTTTGCTCTTAATTTTCTTCACTTTTTAAAATGTTTTCTGACATTCATTTTAACCCAACTATTAACTGAAAATTATCCCAAACTGAAGCAAAAATAAAAATGAAATTTGTAAATTAAGGCAAGCAGATTGAAGTATTATGCATTTCCAGAATAGAGCTGAATTCTTAAAACAAGTAACAAAAATTAATTGATTCCATGACTCTCTTCTTAGCCTGTAATACCTGTTTATATTTTGTCTTGAAGGGCAGGAGATCCTAGGTTGAATAAGAACGAGGATCTTTTTTATATTCCTTAAAGCAAGAAAGCAGTTGTTTCTTGGCCACATGGCGTTTGCTATCAAGCCAAGGATGTTTAAAAGAGAATTCCTATTAACACCAGATGGACAGATGAAGGAGTTGAACAAGTTGAGGACTCCAAAGGCACTGATAAGGGCAGACTCATCCATAACAAACTTAGCCTCATTTGTTTAATTGTCATTCTTCTATTTTCTGGCTTAGTTAAGGACAAACAGGGAATGAAGATACTATTATTAACAAGAGGGTTAACATTTGGCAATCTGTGGGTATCAAATACAGCAGAGCTGAGCAAAGGAGTTACTCTTCCATAATGGAAAACTGATTGGGATTTCAAATCCTTTTAAAATGAAAAGGGTTTCATTTTATGCAACACGTGTGGTATGGATTGCTTAAAAGGCAGTAAAAAAATTCATTAAATGCCAGGCATGCTTGAGAGTCATTCAACCATGCACAAATCTATTTGCCAGTGGCCCAGGGACTAGAATTGAGGCCAGTCAAAGATAAATGAAGAGAAACCTGGTTTAACTGCAAGGAACAGGTCAGCTTTGATGAGGTAACTTCTTTGAGTACTTATACATTTCCATCAATAATTAGACCTTTATTGGCTTATAATTTACTGTCCTTTTGCCCTAAGAGATGTCACTTCACTAGATTGTCTATTTGAGCATGAGCTTCAATAAAGGCAGGGAAACTTTCTATGTGCTTTTGTGCAGAGACTTCCAAATCATTTTTAACAGGTCTAAATTATTTTTAGGGAGGCTAATTGCTCAAACATTTAAATAACAGTGATGGCAAACCTTGTTTTGCCATAAATTTGGTTGAGCCATCTCATACTGGCAGTTTTTCCCAGTCCTTGCCCTCTGCAATCATGTTCTTTTCTTTAGAAGAAACTGGAGAATGAATAAAATCCACTGAAGATTTATTTATTTATTTTACACACGGCTCACCTCGCCATCAACTGAGGGGAGCAGCAAAGAATCTAATCAACGTATTCATTCCTCACCAAGGAATGCAGAAAGGTCCAGTAATTGCTGTTTTTCTATTTCAGTTTGTAAATCCCATTCAAGTGCCTCGAATTTGGCAGATGGGAATCGGGGAATAGTTACTTACTGTTTCTTTCTGCAGAAAAAGCTCATCAATTTGCAGCTATTTAGCTGTTTTGGAAGAGTGCTGTGAGCCAGGACTCGCTCCATGATGCTTCTTCCTTTTCCCTCATTTCCCCAAATGAGAACCCTCTTTTCTTTCCTTCTTGCTGCCTGACTTTTTGTCTTTTCCTCCCAGGGAGCTGCCAATGTATAAGAAAAGCCACTGAATTACTTTGATGCAGGGGTGGTTTCTACCGGTTCTGTCCACCTCTGTAGAACCAGTAGCTCTGAAGAGCAGCAGACCTAGAACCGGTTCTATGTCTGCTGATGTTTTTGCCCACCCGCCCACCTGGGCTCTTACCTGATCTTTTTTTCCTGATTTTTCAACTTCAGCTGCCGAATGAGGCACAGCTGCAGTTAGAAAAGCAAGAAAAGAGGGCTGTTTCAAAGGCTGCTTCTCTGCAAGCAGCTGCTGATGACGATTTACAGGCGCGAGGCTCGCAGCCTGCAGGGAAGCTCGTAAATCCCGAACCGGTAGTTAACCCTGTCGTATCCCACCCCTGCTTTGATGGGTCTTGACCCATTCTAAACCAAAGGGCAGCTTGCAAAAGACATCCTATCCCATCAGGCAGCTATCACACACACCATTGCCATAACTTGCATCCTTGCTGCAAACATTTGTTCAGGAAGAACAAGGCAAAATCTGACAGTCAAAATCAACCTGCTTGCACTAGCCAGCTTCCAACAACTAGCTTACACTAATGTGTCACGTACACTGCCCTGTTTGCAACCCATTCCATCGAAAAAAGTTATGAGGACTTCCAGGGAAGCAGTGGAGAACTAAACACAGGAAGCAGAAACCGATGGTGGTGGCAGAAAGACGAACCAGTGAATGAAGCAGTTCGCTGAATTCCTCTCCTCCATTTAAAGGAGAGGGGCCTCGGAATTGATTCCCCAAGGGGCTTCCCATGATGAGACCATAAAATAGCAGTCTCCTCCAGGCTTCAGAACTCTGGAAGTCAGGAGAGTCACTTTTGTCCAAGCCACGGTTGAGAAGCCTTTGAAGAGATACTGGGTTTGCCCGCTCTCTTTCTCAATCACTTTTACTGTAAATGACTTGTAGATTGGGTTTTTTGTTTTTGTTTTTGGTTATTAGGAACTTTCAGAAGGACAAGTTTTGTTACCCTGTGTGATTTTCCTGTAACTCAAGTGAAAAGAGGTTTTATGTAAGTTTAAAACGTAAAGAAAACCTTTTTTATTTGGAAGTAAAGAGGAAAAGGGTGAATGGAATGTTGATTTTGGAAAGCTTTGAAATGGTATAGGAGGTCGGATTGACTGGAAATAAGATTTTGAAACAATTATAATACTCCCTGTGATTTGTTTAAGATATTATTAATATTATTTAAAAAATATGACAATTTTGAATTTAAGTATAAAATATTTTCCTGGGAAAATGTTCAGGATGAGAGAAAAACAAGACAAGAGGATACCTTGAATGCTGGATACTACAGGCAACCAGAAAGAATTAAAGATTGTAATTAAAAAAGAAGAGTTCTAATATAGAATGGAGAAAAGACTTTCAACTCTGGAAGAATTCAAGGATACTTGATAACAAGGTATCCTGAACTTTCTCTTAGACTGTCTGATACTATAAAAATAGACTTAAAAGAAACTATAGAAGAGGCTATAACTGAAAATCATATTATTCTGAATACAGATTTAAAACTGACAGGATACAATTCCTTTAAGAACTGTCTCTCTTGGCAATAGAAATTTGGGGCTCAATTGTGGTCGTAAGTCAAGGACTGTCTGCAGAAAGATTTTGGCATTGGGTTCATGACTCTGGTACTATTGCTACCACTGAGCATATCCTAAAATCATTTCAGTATTCCTATAGATGCTTGTTGCCCAAGTTATCAGAATCCCTCATCAGAATCCCTACCACCTTCTTCCTGGTAAAAGAGAAGCCTGGAGGAAAAGCAAAGAGCAAAAAGAGCCAGTTTGGTCTATAGAATAATGGAATTAGAAAGGACCTTCGAGATCTTCTAGTTCAATCCCCTCTTTAAGTAGGAAATCCTATATCATTTCAGACAAATGGTTGTCCAATCTTCTTACTCCAGTGTTGGAGCACCCAAAACTTCTGGAGACAAATCATTCCACTGATTACTTGTTCTAACTGTCAGGAAATTTCTCCTTAATTCTAGGTTGGTTCTCTCCTTAATTAGTTTCCATCCATTACTTCTTGTTCTGCCTTCCGGTGCTTTGGAGAATAGCTTGAATAGCTCGCTCTTCTTTGTGGCAGCCCATGAGATATTGGAACACTGCTATCGTATCACCTTCTTTTCATTAAAATGGTTCTAATGGTTAAGGCACAAGGCTAGAAGTAGAGATACCATGAGTTCTAGTCCTGCCTTAGGCATGCAAGCCAGATGGATGACCTTGGCTCAATCACTCTCTCTCGGCTCAACTCACATCACAGTGGGGAAAATAGGAGAAAATATTTGCTGCCTTGAGTTGATAATAAAAATAATAAAGGTAGGATATAAGTAATAAATAAATAGCACTGTTTTTATTGCTTCCCCATACGTGTTACACTTGGGGGTATGAAGTCACTGTGTAAAATAATCATCCCTTACCCCCACACACACACAAAATAGAGGAGGAACGCCCTTTAACCACAGAACTAGGACATGTCTTTATGAAACAGATTCCAATATAATTTGGAATCTGTCCCTCCATCTGTCCCTCTATCAGAGGGACAGATGGTTAGCAGATTCTTTCTGCAAAGTAAAAGCAGGAAAGTGACACAATGGAGCCACTATTGGCCCAACACAGGCTACAACAATCGAGGCTGGGGTTCTTCTCCAAAGACTGAGAAAGAGGAAAAATCCTTGGTCATTCATCCTTTGCTTCAAGTAGCAAAAGATTCGGGAATGTGATCCCAGACATTGACCAAAGTTTCCCTTTGATAATCTGCTGAGGATAACCTTTGACCATTCTGATGACAGTGATGTTTGGTGTCCAGCATTCCTCACCCTTATCCAAATGGGCTGGGACTTCTGAGAGTTGCAATTCAGCAACTGCTAGAGGGCCACAGATCCATTATATTGAAAGGTTATATAAATGTGTTACCTCATTTGGAATTAGAAACTAGGCTTCTCTTCTAGCAACTGCTTTTCCAAAATCTCCAAATCAGTCTTGCTAATGCATTAGATAAATGCTTTTAAATGTATTAAATGAATCAACTCTATGATTTCACCTTCATTCTTCTAGCACCAGATTCTATACCTTGGTAACGATCCTAGTCCTAGCCCTGTTATATTCCCTTCCCTTCTTATCTCAGAATTCATCTTCAACCCATTGCTTCTAAAATGTAATGGACAATGAATCATAGTTTCTGTATGATTTCAAGAAATAATCATAGTGTTTTTATAACAATGGCCTCAGAATTTGAAATAAAAAAGCCACTTGAAATATTATAGTTGTCCCCAAAATGCAGGGGTGGGATTCTACCAGTTCGCACCTATTCGCTAGAACCAGTTGTTAACATTCTAAGCAGTTCGGAGAACCGGTTGTAAGAAGAAATTACTGGCCTAATCCTGTAAAGAAGGTAGGAAGGAAACATTCTGGTGTTGCTTACAGAAACTGCCTCTCAATTAACCCTTATTACATTCTTGGCTGGACTAGACTTCCTGTCTCACAGGAACGTCTCTGGAGTTTTTTTCCCCTCCTTTGCTGGTACTTTGCTTGTGTGGAGTGACCATTCAAAGTTACAATGGCACTGAAAAAAGTGACTTATGACCATTTTTCACACATATGACTGTTGTAGCATCCCCACAGTCATGAGAGGCCAGGCGAGGAGATGCGTGCCTCCATGAGAGTGATGTTGAGTGATGTTGGCCACACCCAGCCAATAACATGACCACCAAGCCACCTGCACCCAGTCACATAACCACCAAGCCATGCCCACCACCTAAGCCACGCCCACAGAACCGGTTGTTAAAAATTTGAATCCCACCCCTGCCAAAATGCTGCATCATACTGCATATAGAAAATATAGTACCATAAGCAGTAGTACTCAAAAAAGTAACTGAGTAAAAACAAGCTAAATGTACATCTTTACAAGTAAGTGGTTGGTTTACTGGTGTAAACTTCCACAGCTTGTATTTCTTGGACAGTTGGGCTTCAGGACTTAGGACCGTAGTTCTTGATGTTTCTCTGGCATCTGTGGTTAAAGATGCCAGTTGGTGAAATATCAGGAAATCTTTTCTGTAGTAGACCATAGTCCTAAAGGCTGAAGCTCAACAATGCCCAAATAGAGAGTTATTTTAATGAAATAAACAGCTCAAGAATATAAGATTAACTCAGAAACAAATTATTCCCAGATATTTATTTCTTGGAAGGAATGTGAAAGATAGGCTTATTCTTAGCAATGTGTGCATAATCTAACTGCCTTACATTATATGTAGACTTCAAGGCAGAGCTTGACAACAAAAGCTGAATCAGGCCTGACAATGCCAGAAGAACCTATTTCTTCTTTCAAACTTCTGTCCCAGTACACCTTGTCTCCCTCTGCACTGAATAGTCTTTTCTTCAAGACTAAAAAACTATCACTCTGTACATTGTTCCACAAAAGAAATCCACTTTCTGAGTACACAGAAATATACCCTCTCCATAACCCACAGAAGATGAGAAATCATCTGATCAGAGATAGAAAATTCTTTCTCAGAAATAAATGGGGAAATATATGTATTTCATCATTGGCCCATAGGTTGCTGATGTATGCTTTAAGAGTTTCAAAAAAATAAAAGCTTCTAAGAAACTCCAAACAAGGTAACTGATTTCTCAGTACCTATGTTTCTCAAGAAAAGTGGTACATAATTATCAAATAATTTGCTTTTGAGGCAAATTAGCTTGTTTTGCTCTAAAGGACAAAAATATGGCAACATTAATCCTGGCAGATGGTTTATGTCTAAATTTCTGTATACAAAAGGAATTCAATCATAGGAATTTACTTTTAAATCAGGATTTTCACTTAAAAGACTATCTAATCAACATCCAATAAAAATAAAACAATTACATTATTTCAAGATATAATTGAAACTTTTCTACAATCACTGTGGGCTATATGTTTTAACAGTTAGTCTCTTATAACACTCCTTTTATTTCTCACAATTCAAGAACTCTTAATACTTCTATAAGCTCACTGAACACAATTTAAAGAGTTAAATTATAAATTCTAGGCATAAGTTGTGTGTTCAGGTATTTTTATAAGTGAATAAAACACCAAAGATGAATTTTCAGCTACTCAATTCAAAGCCTATGAACTTTTGCCCCCTAAAAAAAGAAAAAGAAAACCAAAAAGGTGCCTTGAGCTTGGCACATGATCATACTATTCCATCAGTATCTATCAATATCAAAAACTGTAGAGGCCTTGATCTTGAAACACAATAAAAACTTAGCAAGAAGAGGAAAAAGGAAGAAGGTCCAAATGAGAATGAGTTAAGAGGTTTCACATGTCATAAGGGAATAGTAAATACGGCATTTTATTTGTCTCTTTAAACTACTGCTACCAGTTAAGTTTAATTCTTAAACAGAATTATCTGTTTAAGAATTAAACTTAACTGGTATTCAATTCACGGAACTGAATACCAGTTAAGGAATTCATTGGACTCACGGAAACAGCATAACTCATCTTTCACTGAATTAAAGAAAAAGAAATTTAGTATATCGATGCAAAGTAAAGTTGAACCACAGGCTACAATGAGTTACCATGTTTTAGAAAACTAAATAATATTTCATCAAATATATTGTAAAATATATGTGTCCACTGATGTGTGTTCATATTTGTTTTTTGTGCTTGTGTGATTTTTTACCATGTTAGGATTTCCTCTTAGCCTAGAAGAAAAAAAATCTGCTGTTCTCAAGTATCACTGCTATTTAGGGGCAGAGCTGTTTTAATATGTACTTCCCATTCTGGGGAAGAGGAAATTCTTCAATTAATAAACCGGGTGGACTGAGGCGAGTTTTAAAAGGTTTAATCAATTTCATCTGCACTTAGGATAAAAAGACTGATTATTCTCTCTTTTCCCCCTCCACACTAAACTTTTTTTAAAAATCATAAAATAAATATTTTATTTTAAATTCTTTGAGATTAATATCTCCTGTTTCAGGAAATATTGTCTGTTTCATGCAGTGAGTATGAAACTTCCTCCTGTGACCCCACTCTTAACATTTTGTGTGTGTGTGCTTTTTAAAATTCCTATTCTGAAGCATGTAAATTATTCTCCACTTCTTATATAGTAACATCTTGGGAGAAACTATAAGCAATTCAGGATTTTTGTAGGTATCTCTAGGGAAATGACGGGGTGAACACTAAAGTTTTTTCCTGACTGTGCAAACCTTCAAAATCCCACATTAAAGAGAAAGGACCAAAAGTGCACGAACTATACAAGAGGGGAAAAAACCCTCTATAAACCAATGCAAATCATGTGTCAGAACCGGATACCCGAGCTTAGACAGACAATATTTTAAAAAGAAACAGGAATTCCCAATGTGATTCCAACATCCCATAAGCATTTTCAGATATGCTATTCCATCTGGAAGGTGTCACTAAAACCTAAAGGACAGAAGTCCTGGATAAGCAACCACTCTTTAATTTTTCATTTGCTTCCTCTGAAAATCCAACACAGATTACTCAGGATATTTATAAAAATTATTGGAACATATTTTATGTATGTATTACACAGGATTTATCTGCAGTGTCTTTACGCAATGTGTAATTACAGTAAATCCTAACTCACTGAATCTTGTTTTGAATAAAAAGGGGCTAATTTTTAATAAACAAAAATGAAACTAAGATTCCATGATTTCTGATTGATTTACAACTATAAATTGCTATTGACTCACCTTAACTATCACAGAGTATCAACTACATTCTTTAAACCTCATTATCATCTTCCTCATTTGTCAATCAATTTATAATATGGTATAGTGGTTAGGGTACCAGACTAAACCAGAAATCACCAATTTCTTACAACCAGCTCAGACGTGTAAATCAGGGTGACACATTTTTTTCTTGTTGAAATACATAGCTTCTAAATCTAAAGTAAAGGCCCGTGGGCAAAATCCGGCCCATGGAGTGCTTAGATCTGACCCATGGGACCAGCCTGGAAACAGCAAAGGACTAGCCCACGATGCCTCTGCCAGCAAAAATGGCGCTCAGAGGGCTGTGCATGCCCACCTGAGCTTTGTTTTCGCTGGCAAAAGCCTGCAGGAGGCCGTCGTGGCCAAAAATTGGGTGCAGGTGGCTGCACACGGCTCTCCTGAGCTCCATTTTCGCTGGCAGAGGGCTGCAGGAGGCCATCAAGACTGAAAATGGAGTGCAAAGGGTGTATGGCTCTCCTGAGCTCCGTTTTCACTGGCAGAGATCTAGCAAAACAAACTAAAAATGAATCAAAAGGACATATGTTTCCCCTTTTGCATTTGAGCATGCAAGAAGGGACATGAAAGGAGAAAGGGAAAGAGGACTGACAAAGAAAAAGAAAGGAAGATGGGAAGAGAGCAAGGAAGGAAAAATAAGGAAAGAGGGGAAGGAAGAAGAAAGGAGAATGAAGGGGGAAGGAAAAAGAAGGGAAGGAAGGAAGGAAGGAAGGAAGGAAGGAAGGAAGGAAGGAAGGAAGGAAGGAAGGAAGGAAGGAAGGAAGGAAGGAAGATTATAATGAGAGTGAGGGAAGATCTCAGGAAAGTCCCGCCTTAGCACTTGGCCCCGACACGAGTGACAATGAGTCCAGCATGGCCACGTTTTCCTCTGGCCATGCCTCCCCAGCCCTCTGAGCTTAAACACAACCCTGATGCGGCCCTCAATGAAATCGAATTTGACATCCCTGTTCTAAATGGATTCTAGGTCTCCTTCCTGAGTTTACTCTGCTTAAAGGTATCTATTGTAATAATTTTGTGTTTAAATTCATATTTTCATTTTACACAACAAGAAATGTTAAAGCTATTAAAGTTAAATTGTATAGCTTCACTCATATATGGTAACTGAATTTCATAAATTAAATATTAAATCCAACAGGATGACTATCGGACTTGAAACATGCTATTAAATAAGACAGCTGAAAAACAGAGGAACTGCTAGCTATCACAAACATTAATCTGATAGGAAAGTATGCAATAGTGCATCCCAGGCTTCTGTCCTGGCTCCAATGATGTTCAACATTTTCATTAATGGTATAAACAAGGGGAGAGAAGAGATGTCCATCAAATTTGCAGATGACATAAAGTTGGAAGACAGGAGAGGAGACTATTAATATCACAGGAAACAGAATCTCATGGTTGAAAAGAATCTTAATAGACTTGAATCTTGTAGGCATAACAATATGCAATCTGCAATTTGATGAAAAGAAATATAAGGTTCTACACTTTATTTACCTTTCTTTTAGTAAGAAATTGTTTAATGTTATATGTTCATGATGGCAAACCTATGCCACGTGTGCTGGAAGTGGCACACAGAGCCATCTCTCCAGGCACACCAGCCGTCGCCTGTTGTTCTTCTGGGTTCCAGTGCACGCATGCGCTCTGGCCAGCTGGTCTTCATGCATGTGGGAGCATCAGAAACTGGAAGAGCAGCTACCCAGAGCACATGTGCGCACCGGCCAGCTGCTGTTCACATGTGCATGTGCGTTAGAAATCTGAATACAAGGTGGCTAGCACGGATGCATGTGCTGGGAACCTAAGCTTCCAGTTTCCAGCACTCCCGCATGTGTGCATCAGGAAGTAGCTCTTCCGGTTTCCAGCTCGGTGCCGAAAAGGTTAGCCATCACTGTTATATGTGAACCAGGTCAATGAAAAAATATTGTGAATAGAATTTACAGTTAAAAAGCTATTGAAAGGTATGTATATATCCCCAGCCAAAATGCAGTAGGAAGACATATCTTAGCCATGCAACTATCAAAACAACTTAAGACTTCAAAGTGAAATACCTTTTACAAATATATTGGTCAAATTGAAAAGTTACATTGATTATTTTTTCACATAATAAATATCCAAGTCCATCAACCAGAGCATTCAAATCCTCCTTGAGAAAAGGTATTATATATATTTTTTTCATTCTTAGATACAAGCTTAAATAATCTTGATTAACACCTAAAAAGATAAAAAGGATCCCTGAGGACACAGCAGAGTGCCAATGTTTTCTTTCAAAATGCCAGAATTTGAAATTAATTCAAGAGGTTTCAAATTTTAAAAAATATATTCAAGTTGTAAGTAGTCTTCATATTTGTGGCATGCTTGCCTGCCTGCCTGCCTGCCTGCGATCAAAGTGTTAATAAGAGGTTTTTTTTAATGGCGATATGAGTACGAAGAAGTAAACAATAGACAAAAAAATCACAACATTTAGCCCTCAACAAGACATCTAAAAGGCAATTCAGTAATACCTGGGATTATTTATATGTGCAAAAAACTATATATGCATTGTAGGAAAAACAGAAAATGCAATATAGAGATATTATATTAACTATTAATTATAACATAGTAGTACAGATACAGTACACCACTGATTACACTTTAAGAATTCCAATCTGTTTGATCAACTATCTCCTCTCCCTACCACCCACAAAAGAAGCCATGTAAGAACATTATTCAGATGAGCAAAAGCACCTGAACAATTCGAAAAAGGAAACAGATCATCTATACAACAACTTTCAACAAAATGGATACACACAAAACTTTATCAAATCGTGCATGACCATTCAGCTTACTACAGCACTACTAAAACTTATTATGAAAAGTATAATATTATCATAGATCAAAAGCATCTTAGAAACAACCCACAGACAATTACAACTACAGGCATTAATTATCATAGCACACAAGCCAAATAAAGCCCACCAAAACATCTTAAGTAATCCAAAGAAACCAGTAGTATATTCTCTTCTACTGGAACTAGTTCTTCTCTCATATACAATAACTTTTGTGAAACATTTTTAACATTTTCACACATAAACATATATATCCCTATGCAAATAAAATCTTAAAATTGTACTCGCATTTTTTCCCCAATAAATAATGCACTTCAGCCACAGTAACCTTGAAGTATCTTGTTATTTGCAGAGATTGGTCTGAATATTCAGTAGAAATGTCATTAGCTAAAACTTTGATCCACTTGTTGGGAGATACTTTATTTTGAGATCAACATTATATAAATTCATATGATGCTTTGAAAAAAATAAATGTAATTTAACATTTAACCTGAATCCTTACAAAACTGACTATAAACAACATGGGGGGGGGGGGTAGAAAGCAGTCTTATATTTTAGTATACAAACAGTATAGTAAAAATTAATTCCACATAATTCCGCATTGTTTTGATTTACATCACATTTATAAATGCATTTTATAAAGTTTTCTAATAAATGCATCTTGATAAACAGAATAAATGTAATCAATGAACCCTAAATAAACTAAGAAAAAACTAAGAAAAATATTGTGGTCTCAAGACCTTACAACATCACTACTAGTTCAAAAACAAGAGAATTTCAAGACAAGATATTGAATGAAATTCTATATGCCCTGAACATGTCTATGGAAAGATTTTAAGGGGATCCCAACACTAATAAAGGGGTCTTCAAAATAAGTTCAGCATATTCAGATAATACAGAATCTATACCACAATTGAACTGTTTGCCATCCTTTTCCAAGATCTTAGGATTCTGGATTCAGGAGCCTTCACCACATGCTACTCTGGAAAGAGGAGTGGTTTGGCAGCGGCAGCAGCCTTACAACTAACTTCAGCCCAACCAGTTGGCTACCTGCAACAGTCAGTGCCTGAGGCCTCTTACACCACTGCTCAATGGTAAGCATTGATTAAGAGGTGGTATAAAACTCTCAATGCAGTTGAAAAAGTCTTGGCAAGTGAAAATGATGGACTAGGAAGTAGAGATTGCCTAAAGGAGGGAATGAGAAAGCAGCCAAACAAATAAGGACATATTTGGCTTGAAGATTTCTTTCAGAGGTGTCAAACTGCTGGCCCATGGGCCAGATGCGTCATGCGTAGGCCACGCCCATCCCAGCTCCGCAAGGGTAAAAAAAAGTCATGAAAAGTCACATGACAGCAACGTGATGCCCTGAGTCTGACACCCATGTCTTAGATGGAAAGGAGAAGCAAGCAAGATCTCTGTGCTTACCAAGAAAGAAAAAGAAAAGCAAGATTTGGGCAGCTCTTATTGGGATGAATTTTCCAGATTGTATCATCATATCAACAGTACTATATTTATTAACACTATGAGGAAACCAACATTGGCATTCTGGTTAATTGAAAAACTCAGCAAGCTGTCAAAATCAGATATTTCAGAGCTGTGCTGCAACAGTTTCTATGTTTAATGGTATATTCTTCATTTTCTTCACTTTTAACTCACTAAAGTCTTTTGTATCATTGCATGAAAAGGCTTCAGTGTTGGGGCTCTCAGGCTAATGAATTAGTTCTCATGCAGCACTCGTGACTGTTAAGTTTGAAACTCCTGCATTATATTGTGTTAGATCTACAAAGGGAGAATAATTGTTACTGGATTCCTGGATTCTAGTATTAAATCTTGTATTTGTAAGAGCCCGTTGGATTGCTTTGCTTCTACCTTCTTAGTTTCTGATTCAATTCTACTACCTATTTGTCATTAACCAGGTTCCAAAAGGTATTCCCTAATATTTTCAAGTACTGACTTTTATGGGCTTAAGAAGACTGCATTCTTATTTACCAGTTTCCAGAAGAATATCTACAGCATAATATCAATAACCAGAGATAGATTTTCATAGTATATTTTTTTCAACTTAGCAAAATTAAATAAATATTTCTTATAAATAATTATTAATTATGCATAGGCAATTCAAAACTTCCAAAATTGTACAATAAACTGAAACCACCAAGAATTCACAACAGCAATATTCAACGCCTACATTTTTTTTGTATTTCCCATATATAAATAAATTTAAAACTATGAGATTATCATTATGGGAAACCACAATAAACTATAGATAAATCTATCTAATCCTTTATATGCAAGCAGAGAAGATTGAAAACATGTCGTTTTAATTTCAGATAAAACACATTTTTATACATCTCAATACAGAAAAGTTTTATTTTATTCTAAATTGCAATTAGCAAATACAGGCTTTTAGATGCTTAATACTACACATAGAGCCCACATCAATTTCCCTAGGTCAGATATGAATGTAAGGTGCAATTTACTAAAAATTAGAAGAGGAAGCTTTCAGTTTCCAGTATTCTCAAATACAAAGGGAAGAAGTGTATCAATCCAAGTAGTTGAGAGTTACATCTCAAATAGTCATTTTTAGAGCAATCTTTTACAATAGATCGAAAATATCATCATTATTAGGAGAATTAGAGCCAGGAGACACTTCACTGAAAGCCACATAGTATGTTTATGGCAAATAATTAAGGCAGGAAATTTCAAGCTCAAATTTATCAGAGTCCTAATTTTATATATGATAATTATTCAAGCAGTATCATCAGTCATATGATATTTTTATCTGAAATATGAACAATGAGAAGTATAACTTTTATTACCTTTCCACATAAAAAGTTCAATTTGTCTTATGGCTATAGTTTGATATACAGTCTACACAGAGAGGAACTTTTATTTTATTTTATTTATTTATTTACTGCAACCCATCTCACTAAAAGTGATTCTGGGTGGAGCACAACAATCATATCTAACCGTACCGTGCATCTATTTTCTATTATTTCAATTAAAAATACATTTGTCATATATATTCAGCATTATACAATAGAAAAATATGTGCAAAACATCATATACATGTATGTATGTATGTATGTGTGTGTATATATATATATATATATATATATATATGTATGTATGTATATATATGGCATTCAGCTTTGTTCGGGTATTTTTCCATGTCATTATAGTTGTGCTTTTAAAGTTGTAGCAACGTTTCAGCAGAATCTCATCTTCCATCATCAGGCTTCTGTATTGTGTTCGTCTGTGTCAGACTTTTACAGTTGTTTCAGTTTTAAATTTGGGGCTAGCCTACTGCTGTGCCAGAATGGTTTTTTCTTCATCCTGATTGGTTGGGAGTCTTGGTCTGTGTTTATTGGTCTTGGAGTTTGCTGTGTTCTGCTTGATTGGTGTTTCTAATATCTTCTGTCTGTTTTGTGGCTTTTTTTGTGTCTTGATTAGCTGGCAACATTGTGTTCCTGTATTGGAGGCTTTTAGTGCAGCTTGGCTCCGAGTAAATGGACGGCTATCATTTGTTAGGAAGCTAGGTTTCATCTGGGTGCCTGGTTGGGGTGTGTTTGAGCTGGAGGTATCAGGGGGGATCTGTTTGTGCCCAGATGTTTGCCTGGCTAGTGGTGTGGAGATTTTTTTGTTTGTGAGTGCAGGCTTCCAAATAATTGACAGTCTGGTGGAATCATCTCTTCTATTCATGCTTTCAGGTCTTTTTTCAATCTCTATGGCTTCTCTGATAATTCTGTGGCTGGGGTTTTCTATAGTGGCTAGGGTTTTGGTGCCATTGAAGTTGATGCTATGACCTGTGGCTTTCATGTGTTGGACTAGGAAGTGTGTTCCAGCTTTTTTACTGCATTTTTGTGTTCATTTAGGCGGGTACTTATTCTTCTATTGGTCTGTCCAATGTATGTGGCTGGGCATGATGCACAGGGGACTTCATATATGCCTTGGTTTTCCAGGTCAATTTTATATTTGGGGTTTCTTAGGATGGCTGCTATTTTTCTGTCTGTTTTGAAGGCAGTCTTGATGTGATGCCTGTGTAGTGTCTTACTGATTTTGTCTGTAGTACCTCTTATGTAGGGCAGGACAGCTGTTCCATAGGTCTGTTCATCTTCTAGGTCTCCATTATGTCTCAGTGTGTTTTTGTGGATCAAGCCGGTGATTTTGCTTTTGTGGAAGCCGTTGGCTGTCAGTACTTTAGTCAGAGTGCATAGTTCAGTCTTTATGTGTGTCTTGTCTGCCAGGCGTTTGGTTCTAGCAATTAGTGTTTTGGCCACGGAGTTTATCTGTGCTGGGTGGTGGTGGGATTGGGCGTTGAGGTAGCGGTTGGTGTGTGTTTTCTTCTGGTATATGGTGTGTCCTAGTGTGCCATCTGTTTTTTTGTAGATTAGTACATCTAGGAATGGTAGTTGTTTGTTTGTTTCCGTTTCCATGGTGAACTTGATTTTGGGGTGTGTGCTGTTTAGGTATGTTAGGAAATTGTTTAGGCCCCATGGAAAAGAAAACCTAAACAATTTAAAAGCACAACTATAATGACGTGGGAAAATACCCGAACAAAGCTGAATACCATTCAGTATATACCATATATATATATATACACACACACACACACTTCGTCCCACCATCACCAACCCTGGAATAATATCACTCATAAACATCTGTACTTACAAAAGGAATGTACAATACAGTGAAGAAGAAAAAAAGCTCAAGGCCCACATATCCTGTAGGTACGCATTTTACAAACAAAAGGTTGGGGGAAGAAAGAGGGGGTGGGGTATAGGGAATATACATATACATACATACATACATACATACATACATACATACAGTAATACATACATACATACATACATACATATATATATATATATATATATATATATATATATATATATATATATATATATAATCAAGAGAGATT
Organism: Notechis scutatus; assembly: GCF_049901735.1. Taxonomy (NCBI): domain Eukaryota; kingdom Metazoa; phylum Chordata; class Lepidosauria; order Squamata; family Elapidae; genus Notechis; species Notechis scutatus. Next base: position 51,238,332 of record NC_142010.1, on the reverse strand, counting down.
GTTAAAAATAAGTTTCTTGGGTGATACAGATCAGATAAAAAATTGTGTGGCTCTTCATTATTGATGTCAAGCTCTTGGCCACATGTTGAAGCAAAGTCCAGATAATGCTGACAAGAACGCTGAATGGTTCATTTGAAAGGAAGATAGTCTCTCAGATAAAATTATTTGTACTTTTAAAGTTCAATTCAATTTTACATGTAGCACATAGCACTGTAAATCTCCCAACCTGAAGACACAACTGTAAAGGACATGCCACCTATTGCCAGCATACAAAACTTACAAAAATAAATATATATATATATATTTACACTGAAAAGTGTTCATGTTTTTAATACTTTAAACTATTGTTTTGTGAAGTGAACAATCCCAAGTACATACTAGCTGATCCACAAAATTCTCACAGATCTTTTAAATAAGAATAAAAAATGCCACTTAAGAGGCAAGTTTGCTAACTTCCTCCCACCATCACCAACCCTGGAATAATATCACTCATAGTTATAAACATCTGTACTTACAAAAGGAATGTACAATACAGTGGAAAAAAAAAAAAGCTCAAGGCCCACATATCCTGTAGGTCCGCATTTTACAAACAAAAGGTTGGGGGAAGAAAGAGGGGGTGGGGTATAGGGAATAAAGGCTTAAAGATTAAAGTCACAGGCAGAGACAGACGGCTCTGTTTTTTAATAACTGAAAACATGAGTTGTGCCTGAATGTGTTCATTGTTTTACCAGCGGGGGGAGAGTCTATGCATGCAGGACTTACTGGCGACAGAGCTGCCTTTCCATCAAAAGTAAGATTTACAAAAGAAAAAAAAAATGACGCCAACCCAATGCCTTAATTTCCCCTCTTGTAATGTTTAATGATGCAAGTCAGGTACCTCTTCTGACTCGCCAACCTCTTCTCATTAAAATGGAGAAAATTCTGGTATTGACACCTAACAACAAATGTAGGACATTCAGATCCATTTATAAAGCAAAAAAAAAAGCATGCATATAAGCAATGCATATAATTATTTTATGAAGGCAAATAAGTTATTGATCATCGTAATTCAGTGTTTAAGAAATATTGTAATAATCTAAGGTTTCAGCACAAATATCAGGTTATGCTCTTATGGATAGTCTTTAAGAAATTAATCACTTTATGCAGAGTCAACATACTGAAATTCCTATTATTTTCCTTCAAGTTTACGTTCATATTTCTTAAATTTGGTTTATCCAAAGGGGAAAAAAACAAAACAATTTACAAATGTAGAATTTTACCAGGAAAGTAGTGGAGATGCTCTTATATAGTATAGACTACAGATTCTATCATTAAAGAAAACCCTGGATATTGGTTATAAAGCTAAAAGAAATGAAACCACTTTCTTATGAAGTAAAATAGAAAAGAATTCCATAATCTAGATTTATAAAAATCTACTTCACATTGACAAGGCATTAAGATAAACATATTTTAACTAATCTTGAGTCAATCTTGAATTTGAAGAAATATTTCCAGTTTTATATTACTTTAAATGATGAAGAGGAAAGGAAATTAAAAGAGATAGAAACGTGCCATTCACAGATTCACCAATAATTCAATAACTATTGAAAACATCAGATAAAAATTAACTACAATAATAATATTATTCTTTGTATCTTTATAATTTGGGGGGGCCTTAATGAAAAGAAAGATGAACCCTGCAATTAAGACATTAAAACCAGATGCAGCAATAAACAAGCATAGAGTACAATGAAACAATCATACAGTACAATGAAACAATCATACTCAATTAAAGTAAAATAATGTTTTAAAAACCCCTTTAACCACCATTATGTAAATGAATCCTTCGGAGTCTTAAGTCTTTAGAATCTTTTCAGGAAGGAGAACAAAACATAGTTTATTGTTAAATGTGCATATTGCTAAAACAATATGTATATTGTATATTGCTAAAACAGTGTATAACCATCACAAGCAACTTGAGTTGCCTTACCTATTAGATGACATTGATTGATTATTTTCTTCTCCCACTATAATTTCATAATACATTTAAAGTTTCAGAGTTAGGAAAATCATTACAGAATTAATACCAATATTATTGTGTAAAAAGTTACTCCCTAAAACAAAAATTTGTTTGGCTGCAATTCAGCTTCAGGGTAAACCAGTAAAAGACTGGTTAGGATGAAGCTTACTCTGTTGTTCCTTAGTACTAGTACAATATAATCAGGGTGGTAAATTACCTTGTACAACCAAATTGTACATTAAAGTTTTGAAACAGCCCATTAAACGTAACATTATGAACAAGACTGAAGGTCCGAGTGGAAGACATTAGACATGCATTCCAAATCAAGGTTACAAAACTCAGTCTATCAGGCAGGCAATTGTCAGCAGGCATTGCAAATGGTCAACAGTTTCCACCAACAAGGAAGCATAATTAGCCCACAGGCTATACTGGCAACTTACCAAGATACAAAACGACATTGCTAATTTGTAGAATGAACCACCCACGGTTGAATTGGAGAAGGCTAGTCCATGATAAAAAGATCCAGAAAAATTGTCCTGATATAGTAAAAGCTGATAAGATCTTAGAATACAAGAAAACTAATCAAATTATTTCTACCTACCAAAGACACATTTGACAAACAGAGCACTGAAAAAATACTACTTAAGTGCTCTGGAGTCTAACATAGGATCATATACTACCATCTGTTATCCCTTCTTAAATACAGGTATTTAATATTTCTATGTTTAGGATTATTTTGATGGATCAGTATAACTCAGGGACAAGATACTTTTACAGTTTTTTTTAACCTTTCAATCAATCTTTGAGGACCAAAAGGAAAACAGGATGACATAATGATGCTTTTATTGAAGGCAGGACTGAAAATTGTCAGAAAAATCTTTTAAATGGAAAACTCTATCACAAGCCCTTCTTTGCTTTCCCAATTCACTTACAGGTAGTCCTCAACTTACAACCAAAGTTGAGGTCAGAACATCCTTCACTAAGCAATGTGATCATTAATTGAGTCACGCACAATTTTATCTTTTCAACATCTGAATTGTTTAAAATCATTTACCTAGGCACACAACTGGGAGAGCATTTTTCTCCTCTTGCTTTTATTACAAAATGTAAATATAAACTTAATCTATTGCAAACTTTTTATTATGAAAGAATAATGATGGTTCCCTACTTTTGGATAGTAAAAGCACACAGGAACTGCTTTTCTATAAACAGTGCCGGGTTTTTGGGACAGCCACTCCTGGAAATTAGACTAACCCCTGACTTTAGAAGCAAAAGAAGTTGAGCTAATTTTAGAAGTAAATTGGGGGCCTATGACTATCTATTACTAGATTGTTTTTTGGTTTCATGTGTTTTACCTTGCTGGATTTTATTAGATTCTGGATGTCTTAATGATCATATTAAAATGAAATTGCAATTATCCTGGGTGAGCACAGTAGAACCCAAATGTGATTGATTTAATGACTGATTAGCTGGCTGGCTAATAAAAGACACCTTGATTCAGCTTTGCTAAAAGTTATACTCTATGAAAATATAGCCTTAAAAATCTGTGGCCATATTATACATAGTAAAATTATATCAAATACACACAATAAAGATATTTTCAGCAGAATACTGTTTCATTGTTTTAAAAATCTAGTATTGTCACAATTGTATTCAACATCAGTTTCTAATCATGCTATAAATATATCAGTTATAAAACAGCTCAGCTCCATCATCACTAATCTTATATAATTGTTTTCTCTATTATAATTCTTCCATCTCTTTGTCAATCTAGTAGCATGAATAAAAGACAAGAAAAATAAAGCTTTCCAAAATTCAGTCATTAACACATTTATATTTTTTTAAAGCCCCTACTTTCTATAAACAAACTACTTCAGGTGGTTGTGATTCTATTGTAACGAATAGAATGCAAATCCTCTAGCGGGTGAAATGCCTAGGGTCAATCAGCAAAAAAGTTCTCCCATTTCTAAATAAAATGCATCCTCATCTCATGTTGCTTTCTTTACCTTGAAAGAAAAGATAAAATGTGATCACAGGTAGCCCAATGTAAATAGGCTGTGACAATAACCTTGCTAAACAGGAGGAAGAGCTTCAGCCTAGACAATGGTCATACAAGACCATTCTGGTCTCCTTTCTGGACTACCTCCCAACACAAAACCAAAGATATTTAAGACAAATTGGGGGGGGGGGGTCAGTGTTAACAACTAGAACAGTAATGAGAACTATGCAATTACTTTTTGATTCTAGTTTATTGGAATTATCTATATCTGAGATACCGAGACTAGATTAAAATAGGAAATAGAAGAGATAATATTGTTTTAAATTGTGAGTGGTAACTTTTATCTCATACTGAACAGGAATTTTCAAATTCATTCAAAATCTTTTTTTCAGAAAGTAGGTCTATTGAGCTCTAACCCATTTTTACATAGCACTAACCAGTTCAAGCCATATAATTAATAAATTAAAAGATCTCTCACAATAGCCCTAATTCTCTTGCTTGCATTAAATTTTATGGTGTGACACATCTTTCCTCATCCACAATTTGCATGCCTCTTTTAGAAATCCCATTCTTCCCTATCTTCCCATTTAAATATATATCCTATCAAAGATAAAGTTACAGAGTGATAAGCTTAACCTTGGAGCTATGGTAGAGAACAAGAGTAATGTTCTACTTGTCAAGATGGAATTGACATAACACTTAATAAAGTTAACCAAAAGAACAGACAAATGTTCAGAAAATAAAGTAAGTTATTTTAATTTTTGAGCTCTGCACAAAGTTTTGTAAGCTTTGTTAATATTAGAAGAACATGACAAAGTGTGGAAGGCTGCCATATATCAAAAAACGAACTACCAAGAAGCAATGTAAATGAGGCCACTGCTATGAAGAACTCTTTTGTATATCATCATCAGTTGGCAAAAGGAATTTGAGGCTATAACTCAAGGCTATGACATTAGGACACAGGTGTCAAATTCACTGCGTTACATTGCTGTCACATGATGTATTGAGATGTTTTTCCCCTTTGTGGAACTGGGGTGGGTATGGCCTGTGCATGATGCATCCGGCCCAGGGGCCACCAGTTTGACACCCCTGCATTAGGAGATAAGCCCCATAATGAAAGACTTTAAAGATCACATATATGTTTCACAATCTTATGTGCACCTATAAAATTTACAAATGAATGGATGTATGAATTCATAATTCCAATCCAGGCATAATTTATCATCAACTTTTGTTCTAAAAAAATATGCCAAAGTCTGCCACATGTATTACATATTGAAGCAATCCTAATGTGAGTTTACTTGACCCATTCAAGATACTAGCCTAAGAAGACAGAAGGTACAATGAACCACTAAGCCACTTACACCAATGAGTAGGAGATGCAACAAAATTTTTATCTAAACAATGAACTGACTGGTATCACTGAGGGCTCCAGAAGATAACATGCAGTTTATTTTGTTACAGGGTTTTAATTTGGATTTCTATCCTGAAGTTGACTCAATGAGTGAAATGGCATTTCTGCAGATGTTTTATAAAAAAGCAATTGTAATTATCTAAGTTACATGTATACATCCAAAGTGACCACAATAAGATACTAATGGAACTGGTTAAAGATCTTACTGCAAAAAGCTCTTTGAAATCCCAGAGACTGTTAAAAGGGACAGGTAAGTGAGGGAAAATACTAATTTAGCATGTTTCTTGTTTTTCCAATTCATTTGAACATTAATTGTTTTCAGCTAAAAACCTGCTGAATTGCTGTCAGAAACATTCAACAACCCCACAGTAGCCCCTAACTGCAAAATACATTGATAAGATACAATTATACTTAATTAAAAGGCTACTGATCATGTTTTAATAAAATGCTGAAATTACTAAATGAGCCTGGGCACATAGCAACAAGAGCAACTTAAGCTCAAATTTTTGATACATGAAAGTGCAGAAAACAAAAGAAAAACATAATCTTATTTACATAATAGAGACAAAGTATGCCCATGGATTAATTCAGTTTGAGGAAATAATTTGTTAACTGTTTTCCGCTCAAAAGCAAACAGACATTTCTATCAAAGTGGATTGCATCATCAAAATTTTACAGCTGATTACTAAAAATCATTCTATCAAATTTTTACATTATTTTTTCACAGATATTGGTTACATTTTATAACATTCCTATGTTCTATGCTGGCCCCTAAATTTTACTTAAATTGGTTACATTTCTAAATGCTATACCTTTAACAACCATCCTACCTTCATTTGTTCAAAGGCAGCCAAGTACATGAAGATCTTTGAAAAAATCAAACATATTTCATTCACGTTAAAAAAAAACCAAAACCAAAACACAGAACGTAAAAATACCCCGCCTCCACCACCACTAGTATTAAGCTGGGGAAACTGTCTTAAAGGCCATGAGGAAAGTTTCATAGGAAATAAAAACTGCTTTGGTGATTCAGATAAAATTCTAATATAGAATATATTAGAATATATTCTATGATCAAGTGTCTTATTTGTATCATCAATATCACCTAAAATTAATTCTACTGATTGGAATTGAGAGCGATTGCTCCAAATCACCCAGTTACTTCCATGATATTTCTGGTTTAAATTCAGCAATTTAACTATACTATACTAATTCCTTTAAGTTCACATTAAGACTTCCATAAATGAGGAAGCTCGTTAACATAGAGCTAAACTGGTGTAGTGGTTAAGACACCAGGCTAAAATCCAGGTCATGGGTTCTAATCACACTTTAGATGAGAAGCTACCTGTGTGACTTAAGGCCAGTAGCTCTCTCTCTCTCAGCCCTAGGAAAAGGGAAGAGCAAGCAACTTCTGAACATTTTGCCAAGGTAACTGCAGAGACTAGTCCTAGCAGTCACTAGGAATCAACAGTGATTCAAAAAACAACAAAACCATTTAGTAAAACCAGCTTATTCCAAGGATTATTGTGAAGGCTAAATTAGGAGTGAACCCATGGATAGCTTTTTCATAAAATGGGGGATATAAATTATATAAAAAATAACTAGTGTAAATAGCTCTATGAGTACAAGGTTAGTCTTTTTTCCTGAAAATTAAGCTTTATTAAAGTCATGTACACTTAGGTGTGTGTCTTTCTGTTCTAAGTAATAGGCTTTTATCATAATCATCAAAACTGAAATTATAAGATAGCATATACACCTCAATTAATACAACTCAGTAATTATCAATATTTGCAGTAAGCATTTATAAGGTGCCACGGAGGAAGGCCTTTTGAAATGTCAAGAGGTGCTAAATAAAGCATCACAGTAGTTGTATTAATGGGCAAGTAGTCTTCATTTAGCAATACCTCATTTAGCAATTGTTCACAGTTATGATGATGATGATAACTTCATGGGCACACTTCTCATTCTCAATTTTTGCAGTTCTGTAAAGTAAAGGAAAGCTGATGTAGGATTCATAAGCACAGTTGCTTAACAACCAAGTTGCCAGTCTCAATTGCGGCCACTAAGTAAGTAGAGAAATGGAGGAACCTGGAATCACAAGTTCACTGTAAATGCTAAGCGTGTTAATGGTAAATATCAAGAAGAGAAAGATAACGTCTGCCTAAATGATTAATAAACCTACATTTGATGGTGAAGATGGGAATCGAACATATAATTATGTTTTCCTAAACTCAAGAATAAAGATGGACCATACGCTGGAGAAGAAGAAATTAATCCTTGGGAGGAAGGAAATGAAAAATGTACAAAGTTCATGAATTTTAATGAACTTAAGGAACAGTTAAAGCAAAGTTTTTCCTGTGGGAAGTAGCTGTAAATTGAGCTACTGACATTGAGAAAAAGCAAGAAAGAAAATGGATCTTTGGCTTATGGATTTGGTAACATGTAAAGAATACCATGGATCACAAGATTCATTTCTGGACCAAATAAACAGTGACTTCTCACATGAGCCAATAATTAGCAGAGAGAAATTCACATATTATGGCCATGAGGGAATAATAGTTTATGCTTGGCAAGATTGAAAAAAGTAGAAGAGGAAGGCAATGGACAAAAGTAGTTAGCTGAGATTTAGAGATGCTAGTGGAAATTTATGGGAAGCATTACAAATAGTTACTTGACCAAGGTCAGGTCAAGATGGAACCATCTGTACATGCCATACTATCTTCAGAAGCTAAGTCCATCATAAATACTGCCTAAGACTGAATTATATTTCACAGGTTTGATTAGGAATTGCAACTTTTATTTCATAATATCAATATTTCAGTCAACATTTATCAAAATGTCATTAATTCATTATAATTCCTTGTTACATGCCTTAGCTATTATGATGGTTTTCTAACTTTCAAAATTATAATGGACTGGCTTTTATGATACCAACTTTCATTGTTAAACTTACAGTACATCATTTATGCTTATATTACTTGAATTAATACATTATCATATGTACATCATGTGCTTGTTGGTGTTGTGTGTTGGAACTGGAATGGAGATGGTGCATCTATCCTTGCACTCCTTGGTATTTCAAGAGCTTTTGATACTACCGATATCGACTGTAGTATTCTTCTGAGTCAGTTCCAGGGATTGAAGGTAGGATATTATATGGTGGTTCTCTTCCTTCTCCAGGACCAGTTTCAGTTGATGTTGGCTGGAGAACATCTCCAACTCAGCCCTACATCAAGTGGATGTGTCTACTGGAGCCACTTAGACCTAGAGATATTCAATTCTTAATCTTAAATGGGTTGCATTTCTTCATTCAAAACTGGTGTGCAATCTGGAAGTATTCAATGAACAGGTGTTAGTTGTGGCCAGGAAGGTCTTGCACAACTTTATCTAGTATACCTATTGCACCCTTTCCTAGATCATAAGGCTATTCAGGTATCACTTGTGCCCTAGCGCCACAGCTTTAATAATACAATGCATTTTCTTTGGTGTTGCCCTTGAAGTTTTAATAGGTTCAAAAACAGTGATGAATATTATGCTCATATGACACTATACCACTGCTTCACAAGCTGTACCAATTACCACAATTTATTTATTTTATTTATTATGAAATTTATTTGCCACCCATCTCATATCCAATTCTGGGCAGCTTACAAAATAAAAGTGTTGTAGTTACCACTATGTGGATCAAAGTGCTGATTATAATTTATAAATTTCTACCTGGCATAGGACCTAGTTATTTGACAGATTGCCTACCTTGTGTGGAATTAGCCTGGCAGGTGTAATCCAGTAATTGGATGCTCTGGATCTTTTAGTAAAGCATTGTCATCTATCAGGACCTCATGGTTTCTTTGTTGCAGCACCCATCATCTGGAATGAGAGTTCCCCTGATTATCTGTGTGGCTCCCATCCAGGGGTGGGATTCTACCAGTTCACACCTATTCGCTAGAACTGGATGTTAACATTCTAAGCAGTTCAGAGAACCGGTTGTTAGAAGAAATTATTGGCTTAATCCTGTAAGGAAGGCAGGAAGGAAACATTCTGGTGTTGCTTACAGAAACTGCCTCTCCGTTAACTCTTATTACGTTCTTGGCAGGACTAGACTTCCTGTCTCTGGAACTTTTCTGGAGTTTTTTTCCCCTCCTTTGCTGGTAGTTTGTTTGTGTGGAGTGACCAATTCATAGTTACAATGGCACTAAAAAAAGTGACTTATGACCATTTTTCACACTTACAACTGTTGCAGCATCCCCACAATCATGAGACGCCAGGCAAGGAGATACGTGCCTCGATGTGAGTGATATTGAGTTGGCCATGCCCAGCCAATAACATGACCACCAAATCACACCTACCAACTAAGCTACGCCCACAGAACTGGTTGTTAAAAAAATTGAATCCCACCCCTGCTCCCACCTCCTGGCATTGTGGAAAACCTTGGGATGTTTGGGCCCTTGCTGAATTGTGTGTTTGTGTAGTTAGCCAAATCCATCATTTGTTCTTGGGTATTTTATTGTTATAATTATTGTATTCAGTTTTTATTACATATTTCTTTACAGTTTTGATTTATTGGAACAAGTAGCATACTGATACAAATTTGTTGATTACCCCTGTTTATCCCCTGCTTTAAAAAGGCATTTAAACTCCAGAAGATCCTTCTATGGCAAGTTTACAAGCCAGAAATGTGTCCTTGTTCTTCGCCAAAGAAAACTTGGAAGCCTTGGTTCATTATTTTTTTAAAAAAAATATCCTGTCTTTATTATTTTTATAAATAACTTAAGGCAACAAACATATCTAATATATCTTCCTTCTATTCTCCACACAACAAACTTTGGAGATGGGTTGGGCTGAGAGAGAGTGACTGCTCCAAAATTACCCAACCAGGAGACTATGAGTTCTTCTCCCACTTTTCATAGTTTCCTGGTTTCTAGCCTGGAGCTTTAACCACTGGACCAAGCTGGCAATCTTTTCCTCCTGTTTCCTCCTGTCTTGAAGGGAGTATGCCAGTTACTAATTCACACTTTATTGTAAATGAACCATAGAAAAACCATTTATGATAGAAGGAAAAATAAGTGGTAGTATTCCAGTAATGTGCTCAACAACCTGTTTGCCATCACCATTCAGTTCTTCCTGAAAAGATATTTTCATTTACTGTCTGGAAGTCAGTGTAGAAAAATCTACAGCTGCTTAATACGGAACATCTTCACAGTCTTTGTAGAACTGCTGTAAAATAAATAATTTTTGTGGATCATGCTTAATATTCTCAAAGATCAATCTAATAAGCCCAATATGCATATCAAGATAAAAGTATCATTTACAACTTTCTTGGAAAAAATTGAAAATTTCCCCTGTGGAAGCTAATAATGTCTCTCATAGCCTTAACAGGGCAGAGCTACTTAATATGACAAAAATATTACAGCATGTGTGATTTAAGGATACTAGGATGCTAAGGCAATTAAATTCTTCACAGAATACTGCACACAAACTTTTAATATCAATTATTGTGTAGGAAGCCACCTATATCTATCTGAAATTAGACAAACTGAACAGAGAATATATGTATGATTAATTGCTGTAGGCATTTTATCAGAATTAAATATTATGGGTTATAATCCAACACCAAGTTAAACGTAATAATTTCATAGATTTCAGAGACAAATATGCTTGCACTGCAACCCAAATTAATTTTCCCCATCCAAAATTACTAAATATATATTTCCAAAGATGTATATCTTCTCTATATAATAAAAAATTTCTCTAGAAAATTGTTACAAGAATCATTGTGCATGGAACTGGCAAGAGGGAAATTACAGAGAATTAAGCAAATATTTGCTTGCACATGTCACCTCAAAGGAGTTGTAAGCATTTTTTTTAAAAGGTCACCATATCTTTTTTAATGCTGTTTCAGAAACTAGTCATAAATATTTCTCATATGATATATGCAGCTAACAAATTATTATGTAATACTATATAATTATTAATGATGATCAACAAAAAATATACAATTAGATATTATGATCACATTGCATCTCTCTTTAAAAATATCATTGAACTTAGTTTATATCAGCCTCTATTTATATTGTTATTTCATTTTAAAACCATCGAACCTAAATATCTGAAGTATTTTTTTCCATATCTAATTGCCAATACACTTAAGATCCCCAAGGAAACTTTTTTTGTTCACCAACAGGTTGCAGTACAAAATGCCAGACTTTGAATTAACAACATAGTTGTAGCATGCTGTTCCACATTTTCCATTTTCCCAGAGTTTTTTTTTAACCTCTACTTTGGCTTTCATTCTTTTCACTTCTGCAGGGGTGGGAATTGATTTTTCCAAGGGGCCACATGAGAAACTGGAACTGTAGTGAAGGGCCATCGCGGTTGGCCCACCCCTGCCAAAGATGCTGCCCAGTTCCTGCCACTAATGCCCCACCCCTTGCCAGATGCCACCCTAGTCCGTTGATGTAATCCCACCCCCCACTGATATTGTCCTGCCTGTCACTGCTGATACCCTCACCCATTGCCAATGCTGCTGCAGGCTGAACAGGAACAGCAGAAAGGCCAGATGTTATCCACAGGGTGTAAAATGCCCAAGTCTATTCTATACATTACATTTTAAATTTCTGCAGTCTTTCTTTATTAGCCTTAGTATTATCATTATGGCTTTTTAATAGTTTTGCTCTACTTTAGCTAATGGTATTTGGGATTTTTGTACTCCACCCTGAGATCCTATTGAATAAGAAGGTAGAGGGTATTTATTTGTTTGTTTATAAAAATGTATATGCCAGCCCAACTCACTCTCAGTGATTCCAAGCAATGCAAGAATAAAAAAGCAGTGGCCTTCCACCGCCACCGCCCTGGCAACAATAATCAAAGGAGCCACTTGATGGGCTCCGTCTCACTCTGGGGTACCCAGGCCCATTGGAAAAACCATGTCTTTAGGGCATTGCAAAAGAGTGTCAAAGTGGGGGCCAAACTTATCTCTGCAGAGATGATGTTCCACAAAGAGGGAGCCACCACAGAGAATGCCCTTCTTCTTGGTCTCTCTAGATGGATCTCCTTAGGAGTGGGGACCTATAACATTCCCTGTCTCTCCATTCTATAGGTTAAGTAGGTCTGACTGGGAAAAGTAAAAGTAAAAAAAACACTAAAAAAAGTTTGGACAAATTCCCTATAATACGCATCTTTTTCAATATATTTGAGGTTGTCCAATTCTACACTTTGTATTGTTTATTTATAAAATTGATGTACCCCCATCTAACTATCCATTTTCTTTATTTTGTTATCTATTCTACCCATTTTATTCTGTAACTTATTACATAGGTCTGCCAAACTATGATCACAGTGAACATTAAATGAACTAATTGTGAGAAGGGTCTTGTTCATCACAATGGATGAGTGCCTGCGAAAATTGATGGAGTTAGCAGAAATGGCTAAGCTGACAGTTTTGATTAAAGAAAAAATTACAAATACTTTTATTTCTACTTGGAAACCGCTTCTGGGCTTTGTGCTTGAGGTGGAAAAAATAAAACTTTGATTTGGGGTTTAACTAATTAGATTTGTTGTTACAGAAATGGCCAGTTTATACTGGTATGTAAAAGTAAAAAGTTGGGGTTTGACGTTAATGCCTTATTCTACTGCACCAAAGGGAGTCGGAAGTCTTTTTTTTAATTTTCCCCCTTTTCTTTCCCTCACTTTTCTCTTCCCTATTTTCCCTACTATTTATGTCCAAAATATAGTAATTATTCATTAATAATAGTTATCTTCCTAGTTCCCTCAACTACGAAGTGAACTCAATTAAGTACTGTAGGATATTTTACTATTTAATAAACTGTTAGTTTTGTTAAATAGCTAAATATTCCTTGGCATTCCTGTGATAGCCTGGGGTGCCTCAGCACACTGTTTGAGTATGCAGTTAAGTATTGCTTTGGCTTAGGAGCACTGTGAAAAATTTACTGACACACTAAGCACTGTGAATGAGGAAAGTTTAAAAATCTCTGATTTATCTATATAACAGATGTACCACTCAATTATTTTCAGTGCTGTTATCATTTATCATTTCAGAAAGACATTAAAAATATGGCTTTTTCTCCAGGCCCTGGGACAGAGCTATTGGTGGCTTGTGACTTTGCACTGATACTACATTTTTTATTCTTTGATTCTTGGAATTTCTTTACCCAATACATTAATTTATATTATTTTTGTTTATTTATTATAGCTTTCTATTTGTTATTGTTTCAATATTTTCTACATCACTTAGAGTTGTTCAGACAATTGAGGTGGCTTACAAATTGAGCAATAAAATAAATAAGGGGGAGTGACTGGCCCAAAGCCAGTAAAACTTTATGGGCAAAGGTGGACTTCAGGCCAGGTTTTTCTGTTTCTGGTTCAGTACCTGTAACACTGCTTCATACAACACTGCACATACAGAGTAATGTAGGCTTAGAAAAAGCCTAAGCAGGTAAAACTAATACCACAATGCAGAAAGTCAGTGTCACTCAGAAGTCTTTTTCAACTTATCACTTATATATTTTATGTTATTTATTTAAATTTATTTGCACCCACCTCGCCATGGGGCTAACTCTGGATATATACACTCACACTCATCATTTTGTTTATTTATTTATGAGATTTATGTGTCACCTGAAACCAAAAGGACTCTAGGCAGCTTCCATAATTTACATATAAAATGCCACTTTATATAATACTAATTAAATCAGTCATCCAATTATATTTGGATTTAATTAAAGTTAAAAGTAGTAAGTTGAATTTATTGTATTTATTAAATGAGGCACCACTGGTATAATTAATCCCTGAAACCCTTCTGGAAGAGCCAAGTTTGCAGCTGTCCCCAGAAGCCCACAAAGCTATGAGCTATTATTGCCTCAAGGGCAAGCTATTCCAAAGGTTTCAGCATTACCAGGTAGACCAGATAAGAAACGTGAACAGATAATTCTACTTTATTTTAAGGTTCCATTAAAAGAATTGCAAGTATGGAGTTCCGGTTTGCAGCGCTTCGGCGGCAAGCAGGAATCCGCGATCATGCGCGGTTTTTGCCTGCGCTCGCTGCTGGAGTGCCCCGAGCCAGCCGGCTTCAGGGCTAAGCCACCCCGTAGAGGGGTTGAAGATAGGGGAGATCACGGCAGGGTCGAGAGGAGCCGCACCTCTCCTCCTCAGCTGGCTAAACTCCCTTTTCCGAAGGCGGTAAGAGCGGCGGTCAGAAATGGCCGCCTCAAAGAAGCACTCATCCGGAAAAGAAAGTGCAGGAGGAAGTTAAGAAGTGAAAGTTTTGGCTGACCAGGATAAGAAGCAACAACTGAGGTATCCTGGATTTCAAATTTTAAAAAAGATACATCGCTCCCAAAGAAGATTCGGCAGCAGCGAATGAAAGTTAAAAGGGAAAGTTTTGGTTTTTTTCACTCTCCTTCCTTACATTGACAGCAGATGAATGAGAAATTGGAAAAACCCACTTTGTCATCAGCAGGTAATTAAACTGGAAAATTAAATGCCAAGGGGACAATAAAGATTTCTGAATACTTAAAAAACTTTTTTTTTTTTTTTGCTGTAAGTGGGAAGGAAGAGGAAAAGAATAAGAGTAAGATTTGGCTGGAGGAGGCTGCTTGGAATTTAAAAGAATCAAAAGTTAAATCGTAACAAGACTTCTAAAAGATACATTAACTGGAACTTTGTAACTAAATTGTAACCCCAGGAAGAGAAAGTGAAAAAAGAAGAAAGTGTTAAACGAAACAGCTTGTGTGTATTTGGATTGCTTGGTGACTTTGGGACTTTTGGAAATTATATCTGAATGATTAAAAACACTTGGGTGGTTGTTTAAAAAATTTTTTTACAATGGCATCACTTGTGGATGAACTGAAAATGGAATTTAAAAAAATATAAAGAAGAGGAACAAGAAGGGAAGGGCTCTTTTGGCTCCGTTTTTCATTTCTCAGAAATGGCGATCTGTACCTATGAGAAACTACAAGAAACTGCACAACAAGAAGATTGGGACAAAGAAGAAGCCATCTTTAATGAACAAGTAACTTTATCTGGGGAAGAAAGAGGAAAGGGGGGAAAGAGAATGGAGAATTTAAGACCTAAAAAAACAACCAAAAAAGGAAAAAATGAGGTGAAAAGTGGATATAATGTTAGAAAGCAACAGAAAAAGGGAGCACAGAAGAGGGAAATGGAGGTGGAGAGACAAGGGGGTAAAAAGGGCAGAGTGAAGAAGCAAGGGAGGAAGGAAGGGAAGAGAAGCCACAAAGTTTTGGAACAAGATGTAAAGAAACAGGACTTATTTAGAGACAATGGGTAAAAATATACCTGAAAAAGAGATTCTGCAAAGGTACATAAGATTGTATTGTTATACTTGTATTAGAAATAATGTTAGGAAATTGGAATAACATATGATTATAGAATGGGATAAAATACTCAGTGTAATTCAATGCAACTTTTTTGAACAAAATAAATGAAATGAAATAAATGAGAGAATTGAATTGAATTAGGAAGGAATGGGAACATTTTAATTACATGTTTTAAAATATAAAGTGAAATGGGGGGAAGTTACTACGTAAAATTTACAAGTGTTCCCATAGAAGCATGATACCTATTTGAAAAGTAATGTGTAAAATGTTTAAGATTTAAATGAATATTAATTTTAACGATAGAATTCAATTGGTATGGATTGTTGTTTCAATTATATTATATATTCACAATTTCTTTTTTTATTAAAATATAGTGTGTAGCTTTAGAATGTACTAAGCAGAATCCGAATGAAAGTTATGTATTATATTAAGTGTTATAAATTTAGGGGAAAGATATAAAGGCGTCATACTCCAATCAGTGATTACAGGAGAAATTTTGTGTTAATGAGAAAAGATAATAGACAGCTGAAATAGGACAGACAAAAGATATAAGTATAATGATTTAAATTGAGATGAAATAAATAAAATAGAATTAAGAGAGTTAAAAGCGGGGGAGAAGCTATACAGAAAATGTAGAATGGTAATAAGATATGGAATAGTATATAAAAGTGAGCATGAACTTGAATTTATGTCTGTACGAAGATATGTAACCCGGGATCAAGCTGCTTTCAAAAAAGATATTTTATGTTTCCATGTTTTGTGTTTTGTTTGTTTATGTTTGTTTTTTAAAAATTAATAAAAATTTTGAAAAAAAAAAAAGAATTGCAAGTCTGAAAGTACATTCCTCCCATGTTCCCCTTTATAACCTACAGCCAAACTACAGAGGGTCCTTTCTGAGCCTCTTGTTCCATCCATTATCCAGCCATAGACTATGCTTTCTCTTACCTGACCATTCCCTAGGTAGCATCTCTTCTGCCCATCTCCTAAGGTCTTTATCATATACCTTTACCAAGATATCTGAGGAGTCATCTCAAACCAATGGGACTATTCTGCCCCATTCACTCCAGCAGAAGGGGCCTGCTGTGGGCCCCCATCTGCTAAGGAATTCCAACAGGTGGGATCAAAGATAAGAGCCTTGTCTACTGTGTTCCCAACCCTGTGAAACACTCTACCACTGTAGGTGAGAAATGTTCCTATCCTTTTAGCCTTCCTGAAAGGTATTAAAACTTGGTTTTGCCAGTTGACTTGGGGCCCCAAGGGGAGGTGCTCACTGCTGGAGGTAGTTGGGGTAAATAGATCTCATTCCTGTGCTATCCATCTCCTTGGTTCTAATTTTTTACATAGTTCTTAAAATTTAACTGTTTTCTATTTATCTTTTTACGGTTTGTAAGCCAATCAGAACTGCCTTATCAGTGAGATGGATAGCATATAAATTTAATAAAACAAACAAGCCTCCTCTTCAGGCTCATTACTCCCTCCCCCCAAGTTCACAGGGCAAATTAATTCTTGAAATGCCACTTGCTCTTGGGTCAAACAGGAGAGTTACCAACTCACCCTTAGGAATTATTAGAGATGAATTTCCTGTAAAAGTTAGCAAAGCTCAGAAAGCACTGTACCTCTTTCATATTATCACTTGTGTGTTTGTGTTTGTTCCTTTGCTGCATCCATCTGTATGCCTTCTATGGAGATTCTGTCACTGAGCATTTCAAATGCACATTTTCCCAGTTTGGCAAAGAGTTTGTTGTCCCATAATTTTTGTTAAAACACATCTGACACAGAAGGATTGTTTTTTGGAATAAACTAACATGTCATCTAAATACACCATCACATACTTGGCTAAAACTCCTGAAAATATGTCATTCATGAATCTGGAAAAAACAGCTTCATAGTTAACCAAGTTTGTATATTCAGACTTGCCCTATCTTGTATATAGAAAGCTGTTAAATATTCATTTCCTTCTTTCATTCTGATTAGGCAATTCTCAACTCTAGATTTGAAACAATGCATACTTTTCTGACCAATCTGAGATGAATGGGAGTGGATTCTAATTGTCACACTGTTCAGGTCTTTGTAAACAGGAACATGTGCGGGGAGGGGGCGCTCTCTCCTTTCCCCTCAGCATGGTTGCTACCTCTCCTTCTTGGTTTTTGGGTGCCAATGCTGATGAGTTGGAAGGGAAGTAAGGTCATTACTGAAATCCTTCTCTTTGGAATGGAATATGAGACCTGCAAGATTGATGTCATCCTTATCAGGTAAACTAGTCAGGAAACACTAATTCTGCTTAATTCTAAGGGCTAATTCTACTTTCTTGTAAGGCTATATTAACAGAATATTGCAAGTGTGAAAGTACAAATCTCCCTTTTTATCCTGAGAAATTAGGGAGGATCCCTTTTGACCCATGCTTTGCCCGCTATCCAGCTGCCAATATACCCTCTTTTATCTGATCATTCCCTAGACACCATTCCTTTACCCTGTCTCCCAAGGTTTTTTTCCACATACAATTACAAATGGAGGGGGGCTGCTATAGGGAATACTCATAACCAAGCCCTTCATAGGATGAAGATTAGAGGGAAAATATCAAAGTGCATCTGTGTCCAACACTTCTATCTGCAACTATCTGGATCCATATCAACACCATGACCCAATCCCAATCCTGATAGGCAGTACCCTCCAGAAGGATATTGTGGTTGATCATACTGAAGGCAGCTGAAAAATGTAGGAAGACAAAGATGGTTATGTCATCTTCATCCAAATTTCACCATACGTCATATAATAGAACAATCAATGAGGCTTCTTTCTCATGCCCAGGCCTTAACCCAAACAGCCAAGGATCAAACTATTTTGTATCCCCCAGAAAAAGGGAAGCAACAGTTATCTACTTATGTGTAATTCTAAACTAACCTCTAAGAAGTGGGTAAACCAATGCCTCTTTAATGGTTTCTAGTATCTTTCCTTCTCTCAAGGAGGTTATGACTACAGCCCAATGAATCTTCTGTTCCCCTCCCTGACCCCTTTTGTTCGCCATCAAGGGTAGAGAACTACTTAGAACTTGGAATAATTTTATTGTCACTTTCAATGTACATTAATTAGCATATATTAAAATGAAATTTTAATTGCATACTATTCTCAAAGGGTCATCACCTCTAATATATACTACATAAACATGACTAAATAAATAAATACAAAATTATGCATATACCCACATATATTATATGACACAGAGAAACCACACAGTCTAGTTCAGCTGTATACATGTACATGGCAAGAAAAATGAATCTTGCGAGTTTACCAGATGGCATAGGAAACAATGACATAGGAAACAATTACAGAATCTGGTAGTTCTGCCAGAAAAACTTCAAAACCTCCTTCCAGAGGGGAGCAACAGAAACAGACTGTAAAGTGGATGTGTGAGGTCTCTAACACTGCTTTGAGCTCTAAGCTCATAGTGCTTATAAGCAGTATCCTGAATGACAGGAAGCGATCTTCTTGGCTGTCCTTACCACTCTCTGTATGGACTTTCTATCTGAGGCACTGCTACCACCAAACCAAACAGTGATGCAGTTTTTTAAAATGCTCTCAATTGTGCCTCTATAAAAAGTGGCCAGGACAGAAAGATGTGCTCTCCACATCTGATGCAGGAAATGCAGGTTTGCACGCTTCACTAAGGATGACATGTGGAGAGACCAGTTCAGATTGTTAGTTATCTGCACCCCCAGATACTGTTGACCACCTCTACATCTATATCTTTGATACTGACTGGAGTATGCCTATGCCGGCTCTTGCTAAAATCTATAATGATCCCCTTTGTTTTATTAACATTTAGAACCAGGTTACTTTTATTGCACCAGTCTACAAGAGCCTTTACTTCTTCCCTATAAGCATCTTCATTGCCATCCCAGGTAAGATCTGCCACTGTCGTGGATCTAATCCACTACTTCCGGGATCCTTCTGATCAACTGTCTCCCAAATAATGCCATGAGATGTCACCTTTGTCAATCAACAAAGTCTATCTATATGGCTTCCCAACTCAGATTAAATATGAACAATGTTATCTTCAAAATGCTTGACCAGGTGACCACAAGTTACACTGATTGGGTCTTCTGGGACATCGTTTCTGAAAAAAATCTAGGACATGTTGAACAGTCTAGTGGGCTGACTTGCCACAGAGGCAACAAAGGTGAAATAATTTCACACTGTCTTCCTTATTGCCAGAGAATAGGCTCAAATCTGGATTCTTACTTATGTCTAGTCACATTCACTTCCTATTCAAGAATCACTTCATATCACAGAACCTCTCAATAAATCAAGGGACTGCAGAGGATCAGTGAGTTAAAAGAGACTGGTTGAGGGTCAATCTGTTGAGCACCTTAGTTGTCCATATTCCAGAAGTTAAAAGACACCCAACAGAATCACCCTTCAGATCTCTGGGAAACTCCGTGAATGCCATCAGAATTATTTTTAAATCCATCAGGTATTTGTGGCGTATCATCTTAATGGCTCCACCTCCTTGCACATGTTGGTAGCTTCAGTTAATTCCATCTCAAAGAAGTGATTTGTTGATTACAATGAACTAATAGAAAAAATTCCTTCAAGCAGATTGTGATACATCTGCTCTGAATTAAACACCAGATCTAAAAGTGCCAATCCTGTGAATTGAATTAGCTTTCCTTTTTGTGATGCAGTTTACATTCTCAGTTGAATACTTTTCCAAAACTTTAATTGTTGCATGAGTTTGCACAATTAAAAAAAATTGATTAATTTTGTGCCACCTTGCCAACTGCATGGCAGCATCCTTAACGGGCTGTTTGATTATTTTACATAGTGCTGAGTAAGCTCAGTCTCTCCTCCCTGGGATGGGGTGGGGGGTGGCGGCTTGAGACATCATGATCATCTTGGCAACCACGGGCTTGTTCTAGGTCATCACTGGTTCTAAATTCACTAACCCTTGTCAATGGAAACATATTTGAAGGTTGCTTGTATTGCAGGTGATCATTAGGATATTCTTCCCAATATTTAATAAAAATTCTGCCTTCTAATTGAACCAGTAAAATCAGTGATGGTTACAATTTGATGTTCACTAAATATTTTGAATCACAGCTGCCATTATGGCATGTCATTAGCCAAGCTGGTGATACCCATGAGAAGTGAGGTTTAAATTGTCTGGAAGTTGTCATAAATTTACACTGGAACAATAGAAAACAATCACTTTAATATTGCATTTAATATGAGCCTTCCCCAGCTTAAACACATCTTCATAAATTATGATTTTCAGGCCTCTCATCATTTTCATTACTCTTCTCTCTATACTTTCCATTTTACTACAATCTTTCTACAAAATACAATGCCCAAAATTTG
The DNA here is from genome assembly GCF_049901735.1 of Notechis scutatus. Classification (NCBI taxonomy): domain Eukaryota; kingdom Metazoa; phylum Chordata; class Lepidosauria; order Squamata; family Elapidae; genus Notechis; species Notechis scutatus. The sequence continues at coordinate 51,217,213 of NC_142010.1, read as the reverse complement.
GTACAGCTCATACCACATGAGGTCTTACCAAAGCAGAATGGAATAATATTATTATTGAATGTCAATTGATGAACATTCTTTTCCCCCTTTTTATCAACTAGCTTCCAGTGGACTTCTATTACATTTAAAATCTCAGCTAACTCCCTATTGTCAGTTGTTCCTCAAGAAAGGTAAGTTACCCTGATTAGGCTAACACTTTCAGAAATATAAGCTATTGAATGTTTCTATTCATATCTATGAACAGGTTGAATTTCACTCTGGGTTACAGTTTTTAGGGTTCCTCTTAAAGCACTGATTTATCTTAGAAAGGTACGATCTAACATTTTTCGAGGAAAATATGAAATATTGGTATCACAGTGGCCTTCAAAATCAAACAGGAAATGTACTTAAAAACCGGATTAGCTTAGTTTTAAGCGATTAAAACTCCTACCTATTTTTACACATAACAATACTGTTCTAATTTTTTTTCTTTGTGTCTAGCTAATGTGAAGGTCTCATAAGCATTATATATGAGGGTACAGAATAAAGTATTAGTTTATCTCATTTTCTGATTCATTTCTCCTCTAAGGTGTAAGGTGATGCCCCCTAAACAGTGTAGTAATATACATATACATATACACATATATATTACTTCAGAAAAGCACAGTACCTTTCTGTACAGTAAATGCATAGTTTTTGTTTTTATTTTTTCTAAATGAATAGCTTTTAACATAATGTAAAAGGTTAATTATATATATTTTAATCAAACTTTTAAAGAGTGTTTTTTTCCAGGAAAAATAAAGATGTATATTTCAGACAAGTCTAAAATGAAAGAAAATTAATCAGACAAAGTGTTGACACGCTTTTTTATTTAATCAAATAAGATACTTTTTAAAATCATTGAAAAGAAAAATAGAAATTAATGACTGAGCTCCAGGTTATCCAGATTCTACATTTTATTTTGTCCTAATTCAAATTCAAGGATCTCTCGCTCCATGTGTTTATCATAAAGATCTTACTTTGCAAGCAAACAGTGCCCTCTTGTGCACTAGAATTTCCAGCAGAGGATCTTGTCAATTTTTTAAAGATAAATGTTAAATAGAGCAGGCAAATAGCTTTACAAATTAAAAACAATAAAATACTTCATAAAAGTTTCTGATCCAATAGAAGAGTGATTAACTGGGAAACACAACCTAAGGACTGACTACTCAAGTCTCAACAGCTCAGTGGAGACCGAGCTCAGTTGAGGCAGACAGAATGTGTACTCAAAGTCACTTTGCTTGAGATTGCAACACAGAGCTAACGTAAAATGTTTACTCTGAAGATTAAATCCAACTGGGCTGTAAGTTTATTTTATTTTCTTGGAAGGTCATAGTCTTTCATTACAAAAAGGACTTTTCATCATGTGGAGGAAAGAAAAGATGTTTTACCCTGCTCTTGCCGGCTACTTTCTTCCTGCCGGCTATCCAATTTGTTTTCCAGTTTAATATCACAAAGACTTTTAGAAACCAAGCAAAAGTGCACATGCAGGGGAAAAGCAAAAGGTGGATAATGTATTAAGAATATGACCACCACAAATTCTCTGGATATCACACATTCTGCATAACAATGATCAAGAGGCAAACAGCATCTCAGGTTCTACATATACTAAATATAATAAAAGCCATATGAGCTCATTTCAAATAAATTTCTCCAAATCACTGAAAAATATTATAGAGATAATAGATTATTTTTAAAAATAATTTCCCCAAGAAAGTATCTTTTTCTAAAACATATTTTGGGGTGAATTATTACACTGGCATGTAAGAAATTCTTAGTAGTGTAAAAATTTGGTGTTTCCTGAAGGCTAAAAAAAATAGGCAACAATCTGTTTTCATCATGAAGTAGGAGAATTTTTCACTCTTTCACTACCAATCAGAAACTATGAAATTAAAATGCTTGAGATGTAAGCCAACAATAATTTTTTTAAAAAAACAATGGCACAGATAACACATATAACAATCATTGAAGAGGGGGGAAATCTTCTATGGTAATCTTAAATTTAATTTTCTTGTCAATGTTAACTCTTTGTCCTTCCAAGATGCTCATTTCAGTAATATAAACAGCAAAGCTCACTGTTGTTATATTCAGTACCCACTTCCTTCCCCCAACTCCTTGCAAGAGTTCAAAAGTCTTGGCCCTTTCAGTATAGCAGGTATAAATTAATACCCTTCCTTAAAAGAACATAGCAACAAAGTAGAAACAGACATTTGCAGGCAACAGCCTTTGAAAAGAACTGCAGGGACAAATGGTGACAACTAAGCTGCGGTCAAGAGTAAAAAGGTCAAAGGTACAGACAAGTTTAAGGAATTACAATACTACACATTTGTCTATGATCCTCCCCTGAGTTCAGACAAACTGTGTCAAGCCATATTCTGAATAGAATATTGTTAAGAATTTGGTTTTTTTAAAAACTTCCATAAAAATAAATTGGAGAGACATAACAGAATGGACTTATAAAAGTTTGCTTAAAGTCAGCTATATAAACAGCATCTTAAAAACAGATAGCTTAAAATAAACAATTCAGCAGCTAGTGCTCTGTGTGTGGGGGGCAGAGGGGGGAGTCTAAGGTGAAGTAATCATGTTCTTCTATATTAGTGTGCTGACCCTTTGTAGGGCATGAAATTAACTATCAGCAAGTAAAAAATCTGCTACTTGTTAAACTACTTTGCTACACAGAATGGTCTTAAAGTAAAATAGGGGATTGAATTTCTTCTGAAAGATTAACTTGTATAACCTCTCAGCAGGCTTTCCCTATCAATGAACTCTAAGCAAAAACCACTCAGGGTTAATTGGAAATATAGACATTTTGCAGGCATTTATAGAATAATTCTGAAAACTGGACTGACTAAAAAGCCTTACCTTGACAGCTGTCCTTGAATAACATATTTAGAACTGACCATTCTGAAGTACATCTCAAAAAATAAAACAAAAACCCTAGGATAGAAATGCAATGGGAACAGAAGTGGAGCCTAAATTTAACATGTAAATCAAACTTGACTATAAACTTAATCTTACCACCCAACCTCTACAAAATGTCAGGGATGGAATCTATCTGTAGCATTTTCTATTCCAGCATATAAGTAAAAAATTATTTTGATTTAATGCATGATATGCTTTGTTTCAAGGGCAAAATCTCTAAGAAAAATGCAAACATGGAGAATGAAATATGACACCTTCTATTTCTCTTCAATTTTGCTCATTCCAAATATTCTGCATTTATTTAAAGCTAAAGTTTTATCCCTAAGGAAATATCTTTCTGATATCTTGAAAAGTTATCTGCAAGGTTAAGTACTACCCAGCATAATGGAATAATGGTATCTAGAGACAACATGATTTTGAAAACTGGAGCTTTTAATCACATGTGTAAAGAAGCTAGTATCTCAAACAAGTCTGGGTCTTAAATATGAAAATACTATTAGAAACATGTGCAAAAATCAATGTAGTCCAAAAATCTTTAGTTATATAGGTGTAATAACAATCTAGATATCATGATAAGAACTAAAAGTGTAACTCCACGAACTTAAGAATTAAAAATAGCAATATTTAAATAGATTTTCGAACAGTGAAGTAACAATGATCCATATTTCAAAAAATATAAATCAAAAAGGTTTCCTCAACATACAGGTATTCTCAAGGTTAAGAATGTCAGAACCTATGGACAATGTATACTTACAAATAGGCTACCTATTACTTAAAATGGCAGACAGCTGACCAGCAACATGTTCCAACTCAAAATGGTGGATGGAATTTTCCTTCCTCAAGCTGATGAACTGCTGAAGGCACTCAATGCTTTCATGGGTGTCATGAAGCAGTGTGTGCATTTTTAATATACAGCCTGTTTTCAACGATTTTCAGCAGTTCATGAAAACATTGTGTTGCTTCAGAGGTTCATCATCGTAAGGAAGAACTCCATTTGTTGTTTTGAGTCAGATCATTTAGGACAATGAGAGATGAATTATGTAAATTTAATTCAGTTTGGACCAACCATGGGATTGAATTTTAACTAAAGCAGTTTTAACACAAGCACTCATAGACCTTCAGACTTCTATAAAATACAAGAAGGCTCTTTTTATGAAATTATTCAAACAGAAGTATCTATATCCATGTTTTTTCTTTCTAGAATTTTTGCAATTCCAGTTTGATATTTGAAGAACTATCTTCAGCTGTATGGCTAGATTATAGTCCGAAAGTGTTGTTGATCTCGGTTTTACAGTAAAGTATACTTTTTTATACTGAAGAAATATCTGTCAAACAAATTGGAATTCAACACAGACATTTGATTAAATAACCTGTTCTGACTTACATAAATTTTTTACTTAGATTTAATAACACATCTCATTCTTATTCTGGGTACTGCCTGTAGATTGGTCTGATAAATAGAGAACATTCTGAATCCGATATAAGGGGAATATAATTATTTATTAATATTTCTTTCACTTCTACCCTGCCTTTCTCAAAGCAGTTTTCAAGTACTCAAAGTAGATTTTTAAAAATCCTTCTTCAATATTTGACCCACAATCAAACTGAAGTGTCATCATATTACTTATAATGGAAACATTCAAATTTTTCTTCCTTTAAAAATTTCTGTAATCAAGGCAAAATCTTGAAAAGAAATAATTTAATTCTTTCTCTCTACTTTTGATGAAACTTTTCAATTAGGAAATGTAAAAAGTCTGCTTCCTGAAGTTTCTTCATATTACCTTAGCACTTTCCAAAATCCAGAAATTGAAAATACCATTTCCAACTTTAGAATTATTAAATATTTTTAGTAACCTATTTTAAAAAGCTCTTTTACAGTATGAATTTAAAAGTCCAAAAATGAGACTTACTGTCTTTTTGATGCTTGGTATACTGAAGATAATTTCAAATGCTACAAACTACCTGGACTTTGTAATCAGGAAGAGGCTGCAACATAACAATGATCAGAAATGTGAAAAGAAACATTTAAAGTCTATGTGTTGTAATCTTCATTGACTTTGTTCACAGAACAGTAATAAATGTGATTGTGTAGTTTGAAAGATGCGTATTTATTTAAATATTTGTGTCCATTTTTCCAGTATTTCTTTAAATAATGGTTAAAAATAAATGAACCAACATAATCATACAATCAATATATGGTAGAAACATGAAAATAAGTAACTATGAAAACAGATAAAACAATAACAAAAAAAAATCCTCAGCCAATCTGAATAAAATAACCTTAATACAATGACAAAGAGTAAGAGAAGGAATCTACCAACATAAGATGTTCTATTATCACGAAACAAGTAGTACTTTTCTCTCAATCAATAACACAATGTTAGAGATCAATGCTTATTGCAGCAGATTCTCATTAATTCAGATCCAGTTTGTGGTAGTGAGCACATTCTTATTGCCCTGTCATCCCATATATTTTTAAATTTATATTTATCCTATTTATAAGCCATCTAACTCCAAAAATGATTCAGGACTATCACAAAATTTCAAAAGGGAATTCCAAACAAAAGCATGAAAACGGGGGATAGAGGGAATTACATTGTAGTATAAAACAACATTTGGGAAAAATAGTGCAGGGAAAAATCCCTAATATTTTGTGTCACCTGTTTCCTATTTATACCATTGGAAGGGAGTCAGGCATATTCTACAAAGAGCATGCTCAATTCCTCCTCTTTTTCTAATGCCAAAGAGGGATTATTATACTAATCCGCCAATCCTTTCATGTTGCAGCAGGATGATACATTATGAACTGATCTCAATACTTTTCAACCTGAAAAAAAAAAACAGCTGCTGATGGATTTGGGCCTCCAGAAAACAGGATGTTGCAGATAGACTGCCATAGCACCTTTCATTTTGAAACTCCCCATGCCATTCATGGGGAGGAAGATATGAAGAGATGACATATCCTACCCACCTTCCTTGGCACTAGTGGCTGCAGGAAAATACTTCAGATGGGAACTTACATGTGACTCACAGACTGCCCATATGCAAAATGCTAGACTGTATAAACTCAAGACAGTAATATTTAATAAGATTTTACATGGAATAGTTTCTATTAAAGTTTTCCACTTCTAAATAAACATCTTAGGATAGGACCACATAAATCTTTTTCGTATAAAAGCAATGCTGCTTAGAACTGGAGTCCCTGCTGGGATGGTTCACTTATATAGGTGTCTGATCATTATCACAATCCAAGGAGAGTCCTTTGGGGGTTTAAGCTCTCTCACACTTCTACCACCCACAAACAGCAAGATTAGTGCAGTGGGCCCATATCCCAGTGCTACACTAGCCAGAGAAAAAATATTATCAAGTGAATGAAGAAAGAGTGGTATGCAATAAAACAGCAATAAAAATTGAGCTCTCGGGTCTAGCCAAAAGGAAAACTGTTGCCAGCACTTCTCCTTTGCTTGCTCTGTTTGATGCAACTAGGGGGCTGGGCTTGTTGGATCAAATCACTTTTGAGATGTCCAGGAAAAACATCTAAAGTTGGAACATCTTTGATTCTTGTAAAAATAATTGACCCTCCTTTCCAAGAATTTGTTGACATTTTCTCTTTGGAAAGCACAATAAGAACCATTGGACTCTACTTCAGGCACTAAAGAATTCAGCATGTGAGTAAGAATTTGAATAAGCTATGTTAGCACTATAGAGCAATAACAGCTCCTGGATAATATTTAGTTAAGTTTTGCATGCACTTAAATCTAAGGGCAGTACAATACCTACAGCTCCCCACATCTTCCCTGGGCTGAGTGTGTGTGGGGGGGGGGGGATTTTGATAAAACAAATCCCATGACTGGAGGTGGACTGAAGGCTGGGTCTCCTATTCCTAATCCAGCAGCTTGACTACTACCATCACGCTGGTTAGTTGTTTTTACTCGTTCTTCGGAGTGAGGGAGGGGGATAAGGCGAAGGTAAAGTAAATGGCAATGGAGTCCAAGCAGAAGAAAAGGGAGCCAAATCCTGACCCGACTGTGAACCATTTCGCCGGCCTCCATTCCTTACCTCCGATAATGGTACGGATAAGGGAGGCGTGTCCCGGGCAGTCCACCAGGGTCAGCTGGAGCAGCCCTGGCTCGGGCCCCAGGTGCGGAGGCAGCTCGGTGCAGAGGCAAGAGAAGCCCAGGTCCAGGGTGATGCCCCGAGCTCGGCTCTGCGGCGCCCTGTCGAAAGCGGCCGTGGAGCCGATGGTGCTGAGAGCCCGGGCCAAGGCGGTCTTGCCGCTGTCGATGTGGCCCAGGACGCCCACGTTGACATTCAGGCGGCGGAGGTCGCCCGACTTGGGGGCAGCAGAATCGGCGCTCGCACCGGCCATAGATGCCTCTCGCTCTCGCTCTCTATTCACTTCGCTTCCAAACTGGTCCGTTTCCCAACAGCACCCCCGCGGCAACACGGTCCGTGTTAAAGCAGTTCCTGCAAAGCGGCAGGCGCAGGGAAAAAGCTCTTTCAAGAAATCAGCAATAGACCCAAGGAAAGCCTGGCTGGTTTTGGCAAAGCCTTTTCGGCTTCCGAATAAAACTCGACTATACGCTTACGTTGTCTTCAAAACTAAAGGCACACATAAAAATTCAAGACACTATCCATAACATTCTTATAAAACGTCCCATTGGGACAACCGTGACCTGGATGACTGAGAATCTCCAGACTTCTTATAAAATGCATTTGAAGAAATACCTATATTCATATAACTATATACTGTACTTTCTCATGCTTGTTCACACATTTCAGTAAATTCTGGTGCAGCACTTAAAGAAATACCAAGAAAGGCATACAATAAAAATTGAATGTTACTTTGTTTGGCTCTTTAAAAATGAGATTAATTTAAAGAAAGTGAATAGAAACATACAACCCCCGTTTCTCATTTCATCAGCTTGCACAACTGCAAATAGTCTTTTTTAACTGATGAAGGATTTCCCATTTGTACAAATACAAAAAGTATCTGTTGATTAATGACATGCTACACTGATTTCCTGGCTTCAGAACTATTCATCTATTTCATTAATGTACAAAGCTGAAAAATAAAACACAAATAGAAGCTGATAATATATTCCTTTTTTCTCATTGCTGTTTAATTATCTATATTATCTATGTTATAGTTATATATTAATATATATCAATTGTTCTTTATTATATAGACTGTGTTATATTATAGCCTGAAAATTTTCTACTTTACCATCCTAGACCTTCTAAAATTGACCTCCAGCAAAGATATGGAAGAGACCAAAGAAAATATAAACTTAGTGTTGGTAAGATTTAAAAAGTACAACTCTTATAAATCACAAATAAAGAAACAAAAGAAATCACAAAAATGTTTTTCTCTTTTGTTAATTTGATGTAATATCTACCTCTCCGATTTCCTTTCCTGTATGTTTTGTAAAATACTGCTATTGCTAGCTTTTTCAAAACCTCCTGGGAGAAAGGGCAGGAAGTCAGACCTTTGGGATAAATTAAAAATGTGAAGATCACTCACACAATCTTCTTTCTCCAAAATTAATATACTGTTCGACAGTTTCAAAGTTCAGTATGTCCCACTGAAATTTGGAAGCTTATGTGACTCTGGGCTATGTCCTGTAACCTCAAACCTTTAGTCTAGTAAAAATAGAAGTTTCCAGTCCCTCCTTGGCTATCACCTGACATCTGTGCTCAGTAATAGGTGGGTTGTTCAGACACACATGTACCATACGTGAGTTAGCTTGCAGGAAGAATAGCAGAAGATACATTGATTAAATAAATTGATGAAAGCTATAGAGCAAGGGTCACATTTTTAATATCATTACTTTTCTTTTTATTTTAGTAGTAAAGTACTAAAAAATAGCAATACCACCACCATCATTTTAATAAAGTTTGGTTAAGAGATAAATGCTTATATTTGATTATTCTTTTTCAGAAAGATCCTCCCTGGTTCCTTCCAATGTAAATTTTATTCACAACCAATATTTAGAAGGAAAGTAGGTGGTATTTCAGGTTTTTTTCCTAATAATGCTGATTTATGTCAGATGCCAGAAAGTTTGTTTGAAATTCTTGCTTAAGCATTGCTGTAGCTATTTCTCAACCTAGTAAATGAACAATAATCCTTGTGTGGTCTGAAATACGTTTTTAAATACAACACATGAAAACTATGAAATGAAATAATGAGCTATTATTGTAAAATGGATTCTTCTTTGACACAGTGAATCAAATCAACAGTGTTTAGGATGAGAAATGAACAATGTATGCAACATAGTTTAAACTTATGATTTGAATCATATTTTCTGCTGCTATTTTAATTTTTGATGCCACCTTCTCCATTCATGGTATTCTTAGAAAGTCACTTTTTGAATTAATTAAAACTATTCACTATGGCTGCAGTCTATTCAAACATGAGACCAATTTATGGCCTGAAGCAACTCTAAAGGTAAAGGTTTCCTCTTTCTGGTTGTGTCCGAATCTAGGAGGTAGTGGTCATCTCTGTTTCTTAGTTGAGGGAGACAGCATTGTCTGAAGACATTTCCATGGTAATGGAGCCAGCATGAGCATATACTGAGGTGCACAGAACACTTTTACCTTCTCACTGAAGGTGTACCTATTCATCTACTTACATTTACATGCTTTCAAGGTGAACAGGAGCTGGAGCAAGGGAGCTCATCCCATCATGTGGTGCTCACATCTCGAACCTGGCCTGTCAGCTTGGTAGCTGACAAATTCAATGTCTTTAACCGCAGAGCAACTCCCAAAGCAACTCTGAATTACTTTAAATCTTTCAGTTTAAAAAGAATGTTAAACATAATTCTTCTATCTCTTTCTTCGTATCTTGATAGGTTTCTTATTCTTATTTTTGTAATAGCATTTGATTATGTGATTATGTGCCATCAAGTCACATTAACATTGAGTGACGATGTAGACAGACCTTCTTCATAATGATGTGTGCCCAAACTGGCCTTTCAAGTCTCCCAATAACACACTCATCTGCACTGTATTAGGTATATCCTTCTTGCCCTCTTTTGTACCCTTGTACCCTCTTTTTCTCTTTTCATCCACTTTCCCCAGCACTGTAGACTTCTCAAGGGAGTTAAGTCTTCATAGAATGTATCCAAAATATGATAAGAGTATCATTTATCTCGAGTGAGAACTCCGAATTGATTTGTGATCCATTTGTTTGTTTTCTTGTCTATATATTGTATTCCCAAGAATCTTCTCCAACAGCAAAACTAAAAAGTGTTGATGCTCTTTCTATTCCGCTTCTTCAGTGTGGAACTTCTGCTTCTTAAGGGGCATGCATAAGAGCACCAGCATGCCTACCATCCCTGTCCAAATGTTTTCTTTTATTCATACCCATTTCATGTATTAATAATCATGTTTATGTTTGCTATAGAGTGTCACAGGGAAAACCAGTGTCTGCACAATTCTGACAAGTCACAGCATTGAAATATCTTTTCCAAGGCCTCTATTGCCATCCCAATAATTGATGTACTTATTGTCACTGGTATGGTCTTCTTTGATTTTAATTCTATTTTTTTAACTGTGCTCCTTGACTTTCACTACTAGAGCTTCTAGATCATTTTGTTTTTTCAGTTATCAGTCCATGGTCACCAACATAGTGCATGTTACTCACATTTCTTCTTTCGGTTTTAAAGCCATGCTCATATTCTTTCAATCCAGCCTTCTTCAATACCTACTCAGCATGTAAGTTGAATAGATAAGGAACAAGTATAAAGCCATGTCTCACCTCTTTGTCAAGAGGTAGTCTTTTTCATCATATTTCCTTTGGACTGTGGCTTCCTGTCCTATGAATACATTTCTTTTTGTTACTCTTTGGGTTTCTCAATTATCCACCATGCATTTACATTAATGTCTCTTGTTCATCAACTTTTTCTAAAGCCAGGTTGAATATATGTCATCTCCCATTTCATGTAGGGCTCTACTGCTTAGGATAATCCAACGCATTATTATGCTACCATGTTAAGCATATTGTGAGATAATATTCAGTTAAGTCTCCTTTTTTCATACCAGAGTGTAGATTTACAATTTGTTTGCCACTGGGTCATTCTTGTGGGTTTAGTTTTGGAATGTTTATAGGTTTCTCTTTGGTTGCTTATTTTATTTCTGTAGATATTCCATAATTCCTGTGTCTTTCCAATTTGGTAATGATCATAGTGCTGATCCAACTTCTGGTCTACAAGTCCTTGTAAATAAAAAAATATCTTGTAAGGTATCTTGAAGATTGCTCTACTATGAAAAATTTGTCATAAAATTTACATTCTTTCAATTTAACATCTATAGAAATAAATATCTAATTGAAGATACTATGTAGAAATATGCCTGATTAGAAAAATCAAGCAGTATAATTACACTGGAACTTGTATCTAAGATACAAATCCCACCGAGTTCTTAAAGACATTCAGTACTTCTTAGAAATATGCTTTGCTTTAAAGTAATTTAAAAATGAATAGTCTGTTGCAAGCTTAAGTAATTGTGCCTTTTGATTTTTAATTTATTAACTTAGCAAAGATATCAGCTATGCCTGGGAAGTAAAATAAATCTTCTGCTAAAAATAATTAATACATGGTATAATCAATTTTTTATGTTGGTGCAGCACTGAAAATGACAATAGCCAGGCATTACATTTCTATGAAGTTTTTTTGCTCTCTGAATTTAGTAGATTGCTTGTGGATATTTCATTACCAAGCTAGATAACATCATCAGTGGTACTGAGGGTGGGTTGTTCCAGTTGTACACAATAGCTTGCTTGCGAGTGTTGGTGGGGGTTTAATTTTCTCCTTGCTAGTTCCTTGATTAGGTATTGTTTTCTGATTCATTGTTTGCTTGGTGTTAACCCTTACTTATGTTGGCTGCTGGAGATGATACATGCTGGTCTTGTTGTTTCCTTTTTTATTTTTGTTGCCTCTTGAACGATATATAAATGTGTCTATTGGTGGCTGATTTATCTGAATCGCAAGCTTCCATGAATTCTGTAGTGTAGTGAATTTAGCTTGGTTTGGATGATCAGATTCCCAATTAAAATTATGGCTAAGTTTGTGTTATGAGATGAAGGAATTTTCAGTCTGTCTTCTGACGCTACATGGTGTTCATGGATGTGTTCTGCTAGATTTCTGTCTGTCTATCCTACATGGTGGCTATTACAGTGCTTACTGTACACTGTATGTAATAGATGATTACTGCTATATATATTCTCTTCAGTTGGAATCATTACATCTCTATTTTTAAAAATAATATTTCAACCTTCAAATGGAGCCTTGGAATGATATAATTAAAATTAAAATATGTAATACTGACAAATTATTTTAGTAACATTTGTCCTTGCAAGTCCAAGATTTCTGAATAATCACTATAGGCAAAGATAATGTAAAAACTGTCACGATGCACAAAATAATTCAGAACATCTTATGCAGTTTCCTTTCTTATATTATCATGTATTTATGATAGATAAGACAAAAGTATGGTATCCTGTTAAAAGATAACATTAATTATAAAGTAAAAATGTCCATAATTTCAAAGTTTAAGGGTACAGGTATGTAGGTCTAGGTGTGTTCGGGTCTTTTCCCGTGTAAGATACTCTTAATCTTACACGGGAAAAGACCCAACACACCTAGACCTACACACACACACACACACACACACACACACACACACATGGAATATATATATGGAATGAATATATATATATATATATATATATATATATATATATATATATATATATATATATATATATATATATATGGATCTTTGGTTATTCGGGTTTTCTCCCGCGTAAGATTCAAAGTATCTAGGCAACGTTTGGCGAGGTCCCACTGCCATCTTCAGGCTGGTGCTAAGCCGAAAGCACCAGCCTGAAGATGGCAGTGGGACCTGCCAAACGCTGCCTAGATACTTTGAATCTACGCGAGAAAACTGATAACAAGATCACATCAAATGAGAACCTCAGAAAACAAATATATATATATATATATGGAATGAATATATATATATATATATATATATATATATATATATATATATATATATATATATATATATATATATATATATATATATATAAAATTTGTTTTCTGAGGTTCTCAGGTATTTGTATGTGGATCTTTGGGAGAAAACCCGAATAACCAAAGATCCATATATATATGTGTCTTCTATTGTAGCTTTGTAATAGCATTATTAAATATCTCATTTGCATACAAATTATTTTTGTAAAGAGTTATAATATGAAAACCAGAATTAGTATATTGTAATACCTATAATAAAACTTCCACCATTCAGTCAGCAGCATCACTGTGTCTAATTTAACTTATAGTGCTTTTCCAAAAAAAAACCTTCAATTTCCACTAGTTTTGTTTTAAAACAAAGAAACGATACGCTTCATACTATCTACTGAGTTTGGGACAGTCAACTATTGATAAAGACCATAATCCTCTTTAAAGTCCTTCGTCTTTTGCTATGGCCAAAAACTCTTTTCTAACATAGCTTTATTTTCCAATCAAAAGATTCCTACCCTGTAAATGCTAACATATCTAATAATATTATTGATATAACGTGTTAGAATTACAGCGCAGTAATTAAGCGCTGCACGAAAGCGCTTTCCAAATACTTTTTCGCCCCTTCTTATGCGGTACTCATCTTCTACAGTTAATGGTGAAACCGGAGCATCTTCTAAAGTGCACAACGCTGAATTGTCCGTCCAGAGCCTAAATTTATACCTCCCTGAGTGACAAAAGGTTTGCCCAAAGACAAGAGAGATTTCTCGAACTCTAGCCAATAGACAGTAAGGGGCGGGGCAAGAAACGGTCAGGCGCCGGGAACCTTGGCAACACGCGGGTGCTGGCATTAACTCCGCGAGGGCGACTGAGAGGGACGGACTGAGTCTATCGGGCCTTCCTTGGCTTCTAATCGACGCCAGCGGAATGAAGATCGAAGAGGTGAAAAGCACTTCGAAGACCCAGCGCATCGCGGCCCACAGCCATGTCAAGGGGCTGGGGCTGGACGAGAGCGGGGCGGCCAAGCCAGCGGCAGCCGGGCTTGTGGGGCAGGAGAACGCGCGGGAGGTAAGAGAGTTTCGGTTCCCTGGGAAATCTTTCCGCAAAGGACCCGGTTTCCCCCCATAGCACTGTTTTCACATCCTCCTCCTCCTCATTCCAGCCCCGTGTTCTGTAGATGCCTTGATGAGTCTCCTTAGCAGCAAAAAATGCCCCCCCCCACATCTCTCTCTCTCTCTCTCTCTCTCTCACTCTCTCACACACACACACACACACACACACAGGTGTCTGTATTATTTCAGAAACACCCCCCAATATTTATATTTAATAATACACACACGTGATCCTAATGTTGCCTCGAAATTAATGGAATTTCCAACTAACCGGTTTTATTTGAAGGCTTGTGGTGTTATTGTGGAATTAATCAAAAGTAAGAAGATGGCTGGCAGAGCTGTATTATTGGCGGGACCTCCTGGGACAGGCAAGGTAAGGTACATTTTTCTTAATTTCTTTCCTAGCAGATTTCTAACTACATTAGTGGTTACTTAAGTTCCTTGATATTTAAATACATTTCTTTTCAAGTATTATCCAAACTTGGCAACTTTAAGACTTGCGGACTTCAACTCCCAGAATTACCCAGACAGCATAAAGTTGCCAAGTTTGGAGACCTCTGTATTATACCATTAGTGATATAGTTACGTTTGACACTGATAGTAGCTTGCTTGCTTTAATATTTATTTCTCGATTGAATTTTTTTTTTGCCATCCCATCTCACTGATACAGCAACTCTGGGCAACTTACAATGTAATAACAAGATTAAAAAAGGTGATACAAAGCGATTGAAATAATCTTAGTTAGGGAAAAGACATCATGAGATACTAGAGATCATAAAGCAACCACAAAATGAAAGTAATCTCTTCCAAATTTTAACATAAAACATTTGTTTTAGAGGAAATGATTTAGAATACCGAGTGTAGGTATCTGAGCTCAGTACCCTTTTATCCAGATAGGTATAGGCCAACTCCTTGTAGTTCATAGACATAATATGCTAAAATAATTGGGAGGAAAAAGCCTTAACTTGAATGAAATAATAAAGAAATAGTAATCCGTATAGTGCTGTCTTTTTTTCTCCATTCAATTATGTCTGATTCTTGGAGACTGCCTGAACAATCTTCAAGTTTTGCAGTCCACATCCAGGCAGTTTTTCAGAAGTTTGTAATTGCCTCCTTCCTAGACATGAGAGAAAATGACTGGCCCAAGGCTACCTAGTTGACTTTCTGCCTAAGGTAGCACTGGAACTCACAGTCTCCTAGTTTTAGCCTAATGATTTAACTGCTACACCAAACTGCCATCTGTTCACTCTCAGATTGCTCTCTGGAGCAGCTCAAGAATTTGGTAGTTTTTGGAGCTGCAACATCCAAAAGTTCCATCTAGAAAAATAAAATGCTAAGATACAACAAAATTTGGTTTAACTGCCTGCTGTATGTAAACCAAGTCCCATAATATCCTGTATAAAATACATAAACACATACATGAATCTCATATTTCTTTTTAGTTTCTTTTTAGTTCTTATAACAACACATGAATCTACTTGAAATTTGACAATTTTAAGACAGTTCATAAAATTGTTTTCTCTCTGCTAATACATATGTCAAACTGAGTTATAAAATTGTATGATGAAAATGCTTTTTTCCTAAACCTTTTATTCCTCAGAAGAATTTTAGAGTCACAATGGAATGAGCAGATTACTTACCAATGCCTGTTACAAATCAGATGCATTACTTTAAAACTAAAGACTATGTGTAATCCCTTAAAATTAGTAAAATAATTCTTACATTGTGAAAGTGAAAATAATTAAATGTATTAAGGAATAATCCTAATTTAATTTTTTATTTATTATGTGCCAGCTTTTAAGTAACTACCTAAATTTTCTCCAGCCAATCTATTTCCATTTAGATTTTCCAGTGGCACACCCATCGTCTCTCTAATTGAGTCCATCCACCTGTGTTGCCCTCTTTTTGCTCAGTCCAGCCTGCTAAATTTCTCCAGGGAGCTAGATCTTTGCATAATATTTGCAAAATATGATAATTTGAGCTGGTTATTGGTGCCTAGACTGAGAACTCTAGATTATTATTTTTTCTATGATCTATTTTTTAGTTTCTTTGGCTGTCCATGATATTCTCTGAAGTCTTCTGTAACACCAAAACACTAATATTTTTTCTGAACTGTTTTTCAAAACAGTTTTCATTTCCATAGAGTGTCACAGACTAAAACTTTGCTACATGATTCTGGTTTGCAGACATACGGTATCTAAATACATTTTCCAAGGCCTTCGCCATCACCCTCCCAAGTCTACTCTGTGTAGTATTTACTTGGTTCCTTTATAGCAGATAGTCAGTCATAAAGGCAGGAGCTATCTACGTCTTCAATATCTCCACTGGTTGATGTACCTAATTTGGTCTTCTTTATATTTACCTCTTAGCTCTTCTTTTCTTTCAATCTACTCCATGACCTTCATTGCTAGGGTTTGTAGATCATTGGCATTTTCAGCAGTCGGAGTAGCATCAGCAGCAGTACTGTTTCTTCCTTTAGTTTTGAAACCATACTCATTTTCCAATCCAGCTTCCTTCGCTATGTATATATCTACATTAAATAAATAAGAGGAAAATATGTACCTTTTCTCAATAGCAATAGCTCTTAGACTTATATATGGCCTCATAGTGCTTTACAGCATTCTCTAGGCTGTTTACAATATTGCTCCCAGTAATCTGGGTCCTCATTTTACCAACCTTGGAAGGATGGAAGTCTGAGTCAACCTTAAGTCCTATCAGGATCAAACTCCAGGCTGTGGACAGAGCTTGCCTGCAATGCTGCATTCTAACCATTGCACCACCAGACTGTACCTGACCAGCTTCTCGATTTTGGGAAAGATTTCACATGAGAACTCTGATATTCTGAGATTTCCATTTTTGTAAACACATTTCTATACTCAATGAAACAGACATGTACTTGTTTTTGGAATTCTTTGGCTTTCTCAACTATCCATGGTGCATTGTGTGTCTTGTTCCTTGGCCTTTTGTAAAGCTAGTTTGAACATGTGGCATCTCCTTTTCTATGTAGGGCTTTCACCTGTATTGGGTGATTCTAAGTGTTAGTGTGAAATTAAGGATATTATGAATTAGCTGTATGTTCATTAAATCTCCTTATTTTATACTTGTGTGTAAACTGGTTTCTTCCTATCTGTTGACCACTGAGTCATTTTTCAGATTTGCTGACATAGTTTGGTTAGAACCCTTGCAGGTGCTTCTTTTGAATTCTTATTGCCCTCCAACTTGGTAATGATGAAATGATTTAACTTTACCTTCTAATCCAAGTAATGTTACTTAGATAGTTTTACTTTATATGTAATTATCAGTTATAGCATCTCCCCTATTCTCACCCATTTATTAGGGAAGTTAACCATATTTCAAATACTAACTTTCAAAGGCTAAATTGCTGCCAACTAATATCTTTTTATCCTGATGCCCCCTGTGTCTCTTTTCTCTGAGGTTAGAATAAAAATGATTAAAATCCAGGGCTTTTTTCTATAAATAGAATGGTTCTTTCTGTTTTCAGGAAGCACTGGGATCAGCAGAGTTTCCCATCCAAAGAACGGACAAAGATACATTTGTTATTTGTGGGTTCCCTTCTAATTCAGGGGTTCAAAAGAGCTCTGACTGTCTAGCTTAGGCTTTATTGAGCTGACATAGAAAATATTCTGTAGAAAGAGAATTCAAATTCTGGATTCAAGCCAGAGTGTTTATTTTATAGAAATTAAACTAAAATCAGACTTTTTCTGCACTAATTAAAATTATTTTTAATTGGATAATTTAAATGTGTATGTATGTATGTATGTGATTTTTTTTTCTTGTCTTCAGACTGCTTTGGCTCTAGCTATTGCTCAGGAGCTGGGAAGTAAGGTTCCCTTTTGTCCTATGGTTGGAAGTGAGGTGTATTCTACTGAAATAAAGAAAACAGAAGTCTTGATGGAAAATTTCAGAAGAGCAATTGGTAAGAGACTTAAAGCAAAAAAATGTGTGTGTGTAAGGATTTATTTATTTATTAAATTATGTGCGATCCAACATTTTTATATTCAGTATTTATTCTTTTGATTGGAAGGACACATTTGTTTGCTTCTCTTTACAGTGCTCTTGCACAGTGATTGACCTGTCTGTTAGTGTCTATACGAACTCTGGTGTTTTCTATATTATGATATGTTAGCTAAAACCAATTAAAAATAGTACAAATTGTTAGGGTTTGAGGATTAACCCCTAGCAGAGTATTGCAGCAGTAGTCAAGCCAGGCAACCAAAGGAGATCGGAAGGGCCCCAGAGTATACACACACTGAATACAAACACTGTTTGTAGTTTAAATAGTTTTTAATCCAGTTAGAGTTTAAGCATTGTCATTCAGTCCATTAAGTCATTCACAGTATTTCCATCCAGTAAGACTCACTAGTATAGTCCAAGTTAAGAGTCCTTGCAATATCTTTATCAGCCGATAAAGATATCTTCTCCTCCTCCGGTTTCACTCTCCAGAGAAACAAACGCTGGATATTCAGCAAACAGTAGCAAACAAAAACAGTTCAGTCACAGGCACTCACAGTCAGTAATCACAGTTAGTCGCAGCAGCACACAGTTACAGTTACAGCCAGTTACAGACAGACACAGTAACAGACAGCAGACAGTAGCAGCCAGCAACAGACAGTCAGCAGTTACAGACAGTCTTTCAGCTTCTAATGCTTCCTTATATAGTAACTTCTAACCGCACCCTTAATCGGCTAATTGCCTGCTGCATTGTGCTTAAAGTGATAAGCACTTAAACCATGATATCTAAGTTTTATATATTTATTCACCCAAACCATATTTGGTATCAATGTTATACCTAACATACTCCCCTTTTGGGTGAAATAAATATATAATACCTTTACAATCTTATCCCATATTTTTCACAACTCTCCTGGTGCTTACTGGCACCTTGGGCTTTAGTAAAATTATCAGCTAAATTGTCCTCCGACATACAGTACTCTAGCTGAATCATCTTACTTCTTACAGATTGTCTCACGTTTAGGTATCTTAGATCTGTATGCTTGCTCCTTGTTTTTACTCCAATATTTGTGGCCATTTGAATTGCTGCCTGATTATCTTCATGTATAATTATAGGATAATCTACAGTTATACCTATATCAATTAACATTTGTTTATACATTATTAACTCTGTACATAACAATGATAAACAGGAGAATTCTGCCTCCATAGTAGACAAACTTATATGCTGTTGTCTTATTGACTTCCAGCCTATTAATGTATTACCCAGCATTATGGCTGTTCCTGAAGTCGACTTTCTAGTGTCTCTTTCTGATGCAAAACTAGCATCTGCATAAGCACTCAAAATTAAATCACCCTTTGGTTCTAAATACAATGAATAATTCATTGTCTTTTTAAGATATCTTAAAATCCTCTTAGCTGCAATCCAGTGTCTTTCACATGGTGCAGAATTGAATCTAGCCAACTGATTCACACAGTACGATATATCTGGTCTAGACCAATTACTAATATAACTCAAACTACCAATTAAAGATTGATAAATCACCTTATCAAACTCAGGGCTTTGTACATCAGTGTTGCTAAACTCCTGACTCATTGGAGTCTTAGCTGGCTTACAAAGCTCCATCTTGTAATCTTTTAGTAATTTGCTTATCTTATCTTCCTGAGATATCTTAAAACCTTTCCGTGTTTTCTTTATATTCAAACCGAGATACTTCTTTATCTCCCCTAATTGCTTGATCTTTATTCTCTTTCCTAATGATGCTATTATTTTATTTGCTTCATCATTAGTTTCAGTTATCAATGCAATATCATCTGTGAATAGTAATAATAATGATACTTTCCCATTTGTCTCCCTCTTAAACAGACATGGATCGGCTAAACCAGCTTTAAATCCTATATTGTCTAGTTCCTTTACAATATACTGGTTCCATTCATAGCCTGATTGTTTTAGACCATAGAGACTTTTCTTTAACAACCAACAATCATTATTATCCTTATTTTCACCTTTAATACCAACAGGTTTTTTCATATAAATAATATGTTTTAATGGGGCGTGCAAGTAAGCAGTTTCCACATCTAGATGGTTAACTATATAGTTTTTACTAGCTGCCCACACTAAAGCTGCCCTCAAGGTTGCTGCCTTAAGACTAGGTGCAAACACCTCATCGTAGTCATTAGCATTCTGCCTAAAACCTTGGGCTACTAACCTTGCCTTATGGATTAAATTACCATCCTTATCTGTTTTTTACCTTAAATATCCATTTGCAGCCAATGGATTTCTTTCCTACAGGTAATTTGGCATTTTCATACACCTTCATATCTCTTAATGAATTCAGTTCCTTATTCATTGCTGCATACCATCTTTCTTTTTCCTTATTAGGATACTTTTTAATTTCTTCTACAGAATTAGGAACTTGATTAATCTGGCACACTATGTTAGCCTGGTACCTATCAGGCGGTCTAGATATACGTGTAGTTCTTCTGGGAATTACAGGGCTTACAGGAGGACTTTGTTGAACTACTACCTGTTCATCTTCCTCATCCTGTTCAGCTATTGAATCTGTTTCTTCCTTTATGGGCACTATTTCATCCTGTATTTGTCTCTTTACTTTATTTTTAAAGTTACAGGGATAACTAATGGGATTTCTATAGGATTCAATAATTACATCTTTATTGACATCCTGTTCTAATTTCTCCCATCCTTCATGTTCTAGAAATTGGGCACTAGCACTACATAACACTTTAGATGTGCCTTTCTCCCAAAATCTATATGCCCTATGGTTTGCCTGATAACCAACGAAGAAAAATCTTTTAGCTCTATGTTGCCCTTTTTTTCTGAGTTGTGCAGGAATATGCACCCATGCTGGTGCACCAAATGTGTGCAGGTAACTTAGATCAGGTTTCCTGCCATGCCATCTGGTGAATGGAATTTCACCTGTTGTTGTATTAACAACGTTGTTCAATATGTTATTAGCACACATTGTAGCCTCCCCCCACAAAGAATCAGGTAACCCAGAATCATTTAACATTGTTCTAACCATTGCCTGTAGTGTTTGGCCTCTTCTTTCAATAAAAGCGTTATGTTCTGGCCTGTATGGAGCAGACTTCTTATGCTCTATTCCAGCTACCTTAAGTCTGTTCTGGAATTTGTAATTAATAAATTCCGTACCATTATCTGTCACCAGGGTTATCAGTTGTCGTTTAGACTTACTTTCAGCAAACCTAAGCCAATTGAAAAATTTTTGATATGTTTCAGTTTTGCTTTTCATTAAATAGCAAAACCCATATCTAGAATAATGGTCCATAATGCTCAGTATATATCTAGCACCTCCCATACTGGGTTTCTTTGGACCTATTATGTCTGCAAATACTACTTCTAAAGGTTCTTTTGTTTTGAAACCATTTAGCCTATTTGCAGGCAATACCTTGCTCTTATCTTCACAGCAAACATTACAACGCAAATATTTATCACAAGGTTTTAACCTTATTCCTTCAGATAACTCAACTGTACGTTTTAGCATTTTAAAATTTACATGCCCCAAACGTCTATGCAATAAATGGATACATTCATCATGAGGCTTTATATTATTAAATACAGTTTGAGCCTCCCCTTTCTTACTATTATCTAATACATATAATGTTCCATTTAAAGCTGCAGTTACCCTTTTGTTATCTTTTTCAATTATGCAATTATTATCTTTAAAAGTAATTACATAACCTAATTTATCTAATACCCTTACTGAAAGCAAATTAAACTTTAGTTGCGGTACATACAACATTTTTATATCCTGGTTTATGTACGGACAACGTGCAAAACCTTGACCTTTAGCTTTCAGTTTCCAGCCGTTAGCAATAGATATATGTTGAGAACTTGTAGACATTTTTATAAATTTTGTCTTATCTCTTGTGATGCAGTGAGATGCGCCACTGTCAACCACCCATAAATTATTCTTCACATCAGAGTTGCTAAACGTGGCTAGTTCAAATGCTTTCTTTGGCTTTTTTACATTCTGGCTTTTCTCTTTTTGCAGAATCTTGCCAAATGTCCTCTGCCTCCACAATTAAAACACTTTTTAATTGTGTATGCGTTGAAGATAAATTCTCTTCTTCCAGGTGCTTTACTTTGCTTTGCTGGTTTCTTTCAAACTTTGAAGATAATTTCTCTTCTTTCTTATCTTCTCTCAGCTCGTCACGCTCACGCCTTCTTCTGGCTTCTTCTAGTAGCCTGCCTGTAATCTCGGTTAATGAGAGGCTTTCTTTTGGCAATACCTCTAACGAAGTCACATAGTCATCATAGCTTTGATCTAATGAAGATAATATTATATAGACTTGTTGCAGTTCATTAAATATAAGCTCTTTTTCTTGCAAATCTTGAAAAATGCTCTTCATACAGTTTAAATGAACTAACATATCTCCATTCCTCTGAAGATGCGTTCGAAAAAGCTTCCGTGTAAGATTTATATGTGCTCCTACACTGTCCCGAACATAAATCTTCCTGAGGTTCTCCCAGCAGTTTGCAGCATTTTCTTCTCCACGAATATGGACAAGCTGCTGATCACAGAGAGTCAGTCCTATGATGCATAAAGCCTGCTCATTCTTCAGTTTAAAGTCTTGTAACTTTTCTTTATCATCATCATTAGCAGGATCCCAGCTACTCACATCTGGTGGGTTTGCTATAATGTCCCACAAACCTTCTCTGCGTAGAAGTAAACTACATTTCATTGACCATGAAACATAGTTTGTTCCATCCAGCCTGGATATCATGGACAGTTGTGACAAATTTACTTGTGCCATTGCTCTTCAGATATTTTGACTATTTTAAACTAATTAAAACAGTTTGTTTTTACAGTAATGTGCAACTCACACCAACTCTCTCTGCTATATCCTGGTTAGTTAGACTATGCTGCTGGGCCCATAACCAATGTTGGGGTTTGAGGATTAACCCCTAGAAGAGTATTGCAGCAGTAGTCAAGCCAGGCAACCAAAGGAGATCGGAAGGGCCCCAGAGTATACACACACTGAATACAAACACTGTTTGTAGTTTAAATAGTTTTTAATCCAGTTAGAGTTTAAGCATTGTCATTCAGTCCATTAAGTCATTCACAGTATTTCCATCCAGTAAGACTCACTAGTATAGTCCAAGTTAAGAGTCCTTGCAATATCTTTATCAGCCGATAAAGATATCTTCTCCTCCTCCGGTTTCACTCTCCAGAGAAACAAACGCTGGATATTCAGCAAACAGTAGCAAACAATAACAGTTCAGTCACAGGCACTCACAGTCAGTAATCACAGTTAGTCGCAGCAGCACACAGTTACAGTTACAGCCAGTTACAG
Organism: Notechis scutatus; assembly: GCF_049901735.1. Taxonomy (NCBI): domain Eukaryota; kingdom Metazoa; phylum Chordata; class Lepidosauria; order Squamata; family Elapidae; genus Notechis; species Notechis scutatus. The sequence goes on along the minus strand of NC_142010.1, from coordinate 51,193,830 downwards.
ACAGACACAGTAACAGACAGCAGACAGTAGCAGCCAGCAACAGACAGTCAGCAGTTACAGACAGTCTTTCAGCTTCTAATGCTTCCTTATATAGTAACTTCTAACCGCACCCTTAATCGGCTAATTGCCTGCTGCATTGTGCTTAAAGTGATAAGCACTTAAACCATGATATCTAAGTTTTATATATTTATTCACCCAAACCATATTTGGTATCAATGTTATACCTAACATATGGTAGCAGAGGATGGTTTCGATATTTTGTTCAGTCTAATTGAGCATGTTGTCAAAGAAATTTGATTAAGTGGTTTACAGGTAAAATAGCTTGTTCATGGGGTTAAATTTTTCTTTATTACCGTATTTTTTGCTCCATAAGACACACATTTTTTGTGTCCCAGAAGTGGCTGGAAATGTCTGAATCTTACGGAGCAAATATTGCCGAAGCTCCGCCCATCTGCTGCCCCCCACCCTTTGGCTGTTTTCGGCCTCCGCGCGTCCCTTTTTCAGCCCATTTCAGGCAGTAGGGATTGCTGTCAGCATTCACCGCTGCCGAATGGCGGCCTGGGACAGGCCTAAAATGGGACTCATGGAGGCCAAAAACGGGGGGTGGGGAAGCCGAAAATGGGACAGCTTCATGCTGAAGCTGACCAGGCTGTTTGCTGCAAGGATGCTAGCCAGATGAATACTGATGGATGCTGGGAGGCAGAGGCAGATTTTTTTCCTTGTTTTCCTCCTCTAAAGCTAATGTGCGTCTTATGGAGCAAAAAATACGGTAAGTGAATTTATTAGCTGAAATATATATTTAAATTTCAAGTTATATATACATCCAGTTGCAAATGTTTGACAAACATTTGCATCTTAAAAAATCTTCAGTTACTCTTCGTTGACAGTTGATATCACTATTCCTTTTAAACTTTAGTATTGCTTAAATATAGCTTAATCGTTTTTATTATTGCATCCGACATCTGTGAATTCTCCTGAGCTCCCTATGATTTACCACAGACCATCTAAGTATTCAGTAGCATTAAAGTGAAGAAATGTTTCCATCAGTCTTTGCAACTGAAAAAAGTGACTCATTGATTTCTCTAAGAAAGAGACTTTCAATCATCTATGGTCTTTAAGTTTCAATTAAATTGGCAGGGTTCATGGACAGAGAGTTCAAAGATGGAGAGAGCACCGTCTGCAATATTTCCTTGAAGTGATGAAGAGTTACCTGTCAGATTTGGAAATTTGAACCAACAGCTGAAACCTGTGTCAAACCCATTTGTCATTCCTTGAGATAGCAATAATTTAATAGCCAGCTACATTGTTGATGCTTCACATTTTCTGGATGTTAGGATGGAGATACTTCTAAACAAGTATTTGATGTTAATGACATAAATTTTTCTACATCTGTTGAATTGGGCTGATTTCTCTTTCAGAAGTTATTAATATTTTAAAATAACATTGGCAATCCAAATATTCTTTTAGTGCCAGCAATGTAATTTTTTTAAAAAAAATCTAATTCTTATACGGTCACATAGATTTTCAATCTTAAATTAAGAATTTCCTAAATGATACAGTAGGGTAAACAATAGCAATTAATTTTGACAAATATTACAAAACAACGTATAATTTTAGCTCTTACCAGTTGATACTGAGTTTAGAAGCACTAAAAATATACAAGATAAGTATCTGAAATAGCAATGGAAATGGAAATCAGTGTTTGCTTCCAGGAATAGCATTATAAAGATATTATACCTTTTCATGATTTGCCCCAATGCTCGAGATAGTTGCCAAACTAAGTATGATTGTTTTGTGAGCAGAGGGGGCATACAGAGAAATGTAACTTATTTTTTCTTTTTCCTTGTCTTAATTTCTTCATGTTTGCTTGAATTTTTATTATTATGAATACATTATTTATTTTCCCATAAAGTTTTCCATTGAATTGACAAGCCTAACTGGAGATGGTGACCTTCTGGAACAATCCAATAAAAATAGCAGCCTGTAACTTGTATATTTGATATTTACAGGACTAAGAATTAAAGAAACCAAGGAAGTTTATGAAGGAGAAGTCACAGAATTAACTCCCTGTGAAACAGAGAATCCTATGGGAGGATATGGCAAAACTATTAGTCATGTCATTATTGGACTCAAAACAGCAAAAGGAACTAAACAGCTAAAGGTAGCTATAGTCATTTTTCAGATGTTCCTCAGCTTCTTAACAGTTCTGTCTTTTGAATTAAAAAGAAAGGGAAACAGGAGATTCTAGACAGTTTTTATTTACTTGTCTCCTTTTATAGGTTTATTCTGCAAATGGATGGATATAAGCTCCGGTTAGAAATTTCAATTATCTTTCAGTTAGCTTGGCACATGCACTTGAGTTTATAGATGCTGTCTATCCTCCACTGAGAGAAGCAGTTGAAATAAACATTTCCTCTGCTGGGTGAAGTAAACATGACCTTTTAAATTACTAAATAATTTCTCAAGAGCTGTATAATTCGTTTAAACTGAAATCCTATTCATACTTACTTGGAAGTGGGCCTGTTAAGGTCTATGTGGCTTTTTCTAAGTATTTGTGTTCAATATTGCCAGAGACTTAAAATATTGGTTACCATCTTTCCTACTGTGCTAACAGAAATCTTTCTGTGCACACTAAAGCAGCCCATCCCATGGTTTCTTTCTGCAATTTAGACTTTACCATGGGCATGAGGAAGTCATGCCTCTCTGACTACTTTTCTTATTTCGGGGCAAGGAAGGCTAGTCTCAGTGCTTTACTTGGCAGATATTAAACACCCCCACCTTCTTCCTAGTCTGCGGCCTGGGATAATGGTGATCACTATGCCTTATTCACGCCTTTTTTTTCTATAAAGCCTGATAATTTGACAGCATCAAAATTTCACAATATAAAACATAAAAAGAATCCCAAAAATTCTTAATCCCCTCAAAAGTTAAATATCCTGTTAAAAACAATTAAAATCACAGTAATTAAAAATCAAGTGAAAAGTCCATTTAAAAAGGTATTTGGCATGAGTTAAAAAGTAGACGGTGTTTAGGTTAGCATTTTGTGTGAATTTAGCTAGTGTGTTCTATACATTTTTATGGCTTACGTGACGGTGGCTTTGAATCAGTTGTAGCCAATTAATCAGAGGGGTTTAAATGATACGTCAACCACAATTGTATCTTGGAGTTTTTACCTCTCTTCAGAGTATCTGATGTTTAAATGATGGCATAAGAATATGTAAAAGCAACTGAAATACCATCTGAATGCTACAGTATAATGTTGAATTTAAAATATTTATATTGTAATTACAGAATGCATTAAATCAATCTAAATAGTAGTTGAATTTGACAAATTAGCTCATTCTAAATGTAGATAAATCCAAATTCCTAGAGCATGTTCTTCCAGTACTATAAATATTGCTTCTTGCATGGCTTTTTGTAGAATCAAATATGATTTTTGTAAAAACAGGTTGTCTGTTTTTGATGTTAATCTAGTTAATCATTGTTTATTTTCTCTAACTCCAGTTGGATCCCAGCATATTTGAAAGTTTGCAAAAGGAAAGAGTAGAAGCTGGCGATGTAATTTATATTGAAGCAAACAGTGGAGCTGTCAAGGTAAAGCAAGAAAGTAACCGTGAAGCTCTGTGTATTTTGACCTGCCTTCCTGTCTCCTTTGGTAAAAAGTCTTATGTCCTAACAACCTTAATCCCTTCTAGTATATGTTACCTTTAAACTCAGTCTGAAATATCTTCTTCTTACATGAATGCCACCGCTAAAGAAAGTAGTAATGTAATTCATAAATAAGGTAATTTTATCTGAGATTCCGGGTTACAATTGCAACAAATGTTTCCTCATTGATTTCTTAATACTTGACTTGAAACTTGTGTGTTTCTTATTCATAAAAGCAAGGCAAGAAGATTTAAAGTAACTTCAGTCACACTCATAAGAAATGCATAGAGCTTTTCATCTTTATCCCTGTAGTTTTTTTTGTCATAAGATATATGCATCTAGAAGGAAATGCTGCATTAGTTAGCATGCTGCTCTTATCTGATTTAAAATGTAGTATAAAGAGATACTTGGTGTTTAATGGTCAAGCATAATATTTTGTATCAAACAATAAATCATCCATGTCCAAAAGAATCTGAAATAATTTCTACACTTTCTACCAGATCAGTTGGATTTGCCCTTTACTCTATTTTCAGAAAAGTGGGGAAAAAAATCCAAGTCTTAACAGTAGCATTTCATAGCTGTTCGTTTTCAAGGACAAGTCTGGCATTTTCAAAACTCTCAACCAGAGCTTGTCATGTGCATAACTATAAAACAAGACCTTTGTTTATCAGCCTATATGTCACTCTATGAATATTTGTAATAACACTAACTATAATATAGTGTGTATGATTTCTAAATTCTTTTCCACAGAGGCAAGGTAGGTGTGACACTTATGCTACTGAATTTGACCTTGAGGCTGAAGAATATGTTCCCTTGCCAAAGGGTGATGTTCACAAGAAGAAAGAAATTATCCAGGATGTCACACTGCATGATTTGGATGTAGCCAATGCTCGACCTCAGGTATGAATGGCAAACTATGCACATACAGAAAAGAAAAATAGTTAACGGTGAATGCATTTTGGGGACTGATAAAACAGCCAGGCTGCTACAACAAAACTGTTAAGAACACTCTCCTTTATTAATATTAGTCAGTTTTGCTTCAGCCACATGGTTCTACTAAGGAGCTATTTTCCATTTGTGTCCTAAAAAAGTTAACTGCCCATTACTTCCTGAATTGTATACATGGGGGGAAAGAGTGAGAAAGAATATGAGAATATTTGGGCACTGCAAATTCTTGGAAAGAGATGTTTTGTAACTTATTGAAAGTGTATGTATCTCCCATTCAGAGAAATACTTAAAGTAACCCTAACTTTCTCCCAAGTGCATAAACACCTGCTGTGTAAATTTTTTCCAGGCTGTTTTTGCAAGATGTCTTTGAAATATATCAACTGTTCGTGCACAAGCATATTTATTCCCTGTTTTAATATAAATTCTATAAAATGGTAAACAGGATTAAAGGCTCAAGAAAATGCTATTTTGTTCATAATCAAACCTGAATACGAGCAATTTTTTTCCAACCTTTAGCATTTTAATGGAAACTGCTAAGTCTTTTGAATGCCAGATCCATTACTCGACAATGCAGTTGTGTGGAACAGCACACACAAACTTTAACCTTTTAATGATACTCTGATGCAAGATTAACATGATCACCTCATGATCACCACAAGGTTTACTATGCAGAGATACTAGTTACATAAATCAATATATATATATCAATGCAGACCTGAAAAAGGGGGTGCTGTGCTAATCGGTGAGAGTCTCACGTGCTGTTTCTTTCTCCCAAAGTCAGTTCATTTTGTTGTTTCATAGCATTGGGATAATTTAAAGGATTCAGATCATTTGATCTGTTTATGGTATTATTGCATAATGAAAAATTATACAAATAAAATTAAAAGATCCATAAAATGTCCTAGTAACACTGATTAAATTTCCATTATATATTTTTTCTGTATGCTGTATGTTCCAAAACAAATTAGTCCCATTGCATTCTGAACACAATTACATAGGTGGATTTTCATATAGACTATCAATTTTAAAATAATTATGAGTTACTAAAAATTGGTTGATACAAAGAATTTGAAAATTTGGTTTTTAGCTCAACATTCTTATATTCTTTCTGTACAAGCAGTCCTTTATCAGAATTTTTTAAAAGTTTCATTAATTCACAAATCAATGTTCTGTAGGGTGGACAAGACATCCTCTCCATGATGGGACAACTAATGAAACCAAAGAAAACTGAAATCACAGGTACGCCAAATATCTCTTTCATCTTTTTCTTATTGAAATAATTCCATTTAATGTGGTGATACATTAATGCATCATGTTAAGTTTTTAAAATAGGAAAAGAAAAAGTAATCTTTATGCATAGATGAAACGAGTTCTGTGTTGCTTAGAATCATTAAAATTGAGATTTAATAATTAAAGTGTAATAGAAATCACAATCTAATACAAATGTGATTTCACTTACTTGAAAATGTAGCATAGGGTAGTTTGTCACAACATTGATATGGTATTGTACATTATAGAACTTTGCATTCTTTTTGAAATGGCCACCAATAGAGGATGTCTTAATATAGGTAATGCTCAGTTAACAACCACTTGTTCAATAACCATTCAGTGACATTGAACATGTGGTTATTAACTGAGCATTACCTGTGTTTAGTTCTTGAGGTTCCAGCACTCTCACAATTACATGTTTACAATCTGGGTACTTGGTAACCTGTTCAAACTAAAAATGGTTGCAACACCCGACTTCCTACAAATAAAGACAATGGGAAAGTCAGCACAGGAAGTTGCGAGTTATAGTAGTAAGTTTTCCCCACCTGTGCACCACCCCAGATTCTCTTCACTCATGCTACCCTTGCCAGCCAGCAAGGGTACATCCTCCCCAATACTCTTTTCACTCTGCCTCCTTGGCCACTTGTGTGATGAGACCAAACTTTTGCTGCTTGTCAAGCACAGGCAATCAGGAGCCAAGGGGGTTCAAATGAATACATGTTTACTGCATGCCGATATTTCCTACAAGAATCTGAACCATTAATGGTCAAAAGAAAATTGGTGGTAGATAAGAGTCAATAGAATTGAAAGAGGGCTGGACTTATCATATTTTTCAGCGTATAAGACGCATTTTCCCTTCCCCCCTCAAAAAAAGTGGGTGGAAATGTCTGTGCATCTTATACAGGAATGTTGCCGAAGCCCCGCCCACCTGCTGGCCCCTACCCTTTGGCCTCTGCTTCCCAGCAATTTGCCTCCTAGCAGCAAACAGCAAACAGAGCCTGGTCAGCTTCAGCACAGCCTGATTAGCACAAGCAGCTGATTGTTGGTTGAATCGGGCTCCCGATGATCAGCTGTTTCAGGCTGCAGGGATTGCCATCACCTATTGCCGCCTCAGCGAGCCTTGTTTTCAGCCTCCACATCCCATTTTTGGCCTCCGCATGCCCCATTTTCTGCCCGTTCCAATCCCCCACATGCCAAAAACAGGCAGAGGCTGAAAATGGAGTGCACAGAGGTGGCAATAGGCAATGTAATCCCTGCAGCCTGAAACAGTAGATCGTCTGGAGGCCGATACAACCAACAATCAGCTGCTTGTGCTAATCAAGCTGTGCTGAAGCTGACCAGGCTGTTTGCTGTAAGGAGGCAAATTGCTGGGAGACAGGCAGATTTTTTTTCTTGTTTTCCATCACAAAAGCTAGGTGTGTCTTATCCTTCGGAGCATCTTAAACTCAGAAAAATATGGTAGATCTATTGTGGGCACAAAGAGACTCAAGACTGATGACGTATTTGACCCTTCCCTTGGGCTCACCCTGGCCATATCTTACACTGGTCTTGTGCCGGGCCTCCCTGGCCTGGCATACCATCCTGAAACCCCATCACACTTCGCCATGCCTCTTCAGCCACATGCACAGTCCTCACTCCCTCTCACACTCATCAGCAGCCATTTAACTGCCTACCAACTTCATACTCACTGATTTGTTGGAAGTTGCAAGGAGGTGCTTGCTGAACAACGCATGATCCTCCCTTAACAATGGTAATGGGGACTGCAAAAATGGCTGTCACTAAGTGATGTGTCACATGACATTCTATACTTTACAACCACATGGTGTTAGTGTTGGAAATTCCAGTCCCAATTCCAATCATAACTCAAGGACTACTTTTAATAAATATTTATTTGACTTGGTTTATTTGGTATATACTTAGGTATGTACATTGTCATTTAAAAGACAACATTACAATAGATTATTCCAAATTGTAATACTTCAAAATGAGAAGTTAGAAAAAATGTCATTCAGTGATAATATGCTTAGCCTGTTTTAAAGTTTTTCACCAAAAACTAGAAAGAGTCTGATCCTCTATGAAACTCTTGGGAATAGTACAGATAAATGAAAGAATCCTGAATTTTTGGCAGGTAACAAATAACATCGGCTGAGGGCTTATCTGTGGGTTAGCAAATTTACTAGTATAAATGTTTATTTTGCTGCCAGAATTCTTGAGCCAAACAAGTATCTCACAGAATACCTTTTATAATAGTGAAAGTAAAGAAACTAGATTCATCAAAACGATTGGTTTGTTTTGGGAGGTTTTTTTGTCCAAAAGCTAACACTCAAGCATTAATTGGATTGCATCGTATTTATGAAAAATGCTTGACATCATTTATTTAAATGTATTTTTAAAAAATGGTCCTGTACATTAGATATGCTTCTACAGATGTGCATATATTTTTTTTTGGAAAAGAATACTAATGAAATGATATCAAAAGACTGCTGTTTCTTTTCCACTCAGACAAGCTTCGAGGTGAGATCAACAAGGTGGTGAATAAATACATCGATCAAGGCATTGCAGAGTTAGTCCCCGGCGTACTTTTTGTGGACGAGGTTCATATGCTGGATATTGAGTGCTTCACATATTTGCATCGAGCATTGGAATCGTCTATTGCTCCGATAGTCATCTTTGCCTCCAATCGGGGAAACTGCATAATCAGGTATGGTGCTTAAAGCTTAGTCCTTCACTGTAGGGGAGACAATATTCATGTTGCAATGATCAAGATTTAGTGGATTTCTTGAAAAATCGGGAGGGTTTTCTTCCTCCTCTCTTGACACACACACACACACCAGCTATCCAAGTTTACTTTGATTATTTCCTTGCTCTTTTCCCCTACAAATTTTCAATATACTGTTTAGTAATTTTCAATACTGACGCTATCTGACTATTCTCCTGCTTCTGTAGCCACCTGCTTCCGTGTTTCAGCTTTTCACTTGCTTGTTTCTCATAGCCTGAAATAGATAACATTTTTATCTTGACAGCTTTTGTCTTTGCTTCTCAAATTATTTTACTTTGAAATAAGTTTTGGGGTTGCACTATGCAACGTACATGTTATGAAATATCAGTGCATATTTAACTATAGCATGTCTTGGCATTGCACTTTTAAATGTATAACAACAGTTAATGCTAATTTTAGCATTATGGTGTTTTTTTTCAGGTTTTAGCTGTATGTTATACTGCTGAGAGCTAAATACCAGACATGGGTTTTAGCCATCATTTTTGATATTGCATAAATTTATCTAAAACCTTTGAGGGTTCATCTGTGTATTTAAATTTTGCCTCCTTTTCAAATCAAACATTTATTGTCAATGCACAAGTGTACAATGAAATTGAAAATGTTTTTTCTGCATATTCATTGTATATGATACAAATCAAGAAAAATTATTTTGTGTCTTTGGGGTGTCATAATTTAATTTTCAAAAACACAGTTATGCTTCCTTGATTACTAAGCTCATTAGTCATTTGGCTTACTCCAGTCTTCTGTTAGCACTTGATTTTAGGATGGAAATGCTTTATATCCCTATTGCTTCAAGAGCTTGTAAATTCTGATCTATTCCATGATTCATATAGGCCCATATTAGTGATACCCCAAAGCTTGTAAATGTCTTCAAGAGGATAACCGTGGTTTGCGTGAATATTTTCACAAGTCATCATGTTTTCTGCAGTTATAGCAATAATAATGAATATGAAGCAAAGACATTAAAGAATGTGCTTCTTTTTACTGTGTTTCTCTCTTGAACATTTAATTAATTTTATTTAATTTCTGCTCATGACAGAAGAAAAACAATGTTCAAAAAGCAACATATAAGTAGTATAATAAAATTACATTAAGAAGGAAAGGTCGAGAATGCAGGGAAAAAAATAAAATCCTTCGGTGCCTTTCCTGTAAACATATCTGCCCTTTCCTTTTCTTTGACATTATTCTATATATCTCTTTTTTTAAAAAAAATTATAAATGCTGTTATAACAGTGTTACCTCCGATTTATTACCGTAGGAATAAGGCAGCAGCAGTTACCCTAACAATAGTTAAAGCAAAATCTTAATAATAGTACAATTTTTGGCCTGTCTTTATTTTTCTGAAAACTATGTGATGTTGCACACTAAGACAAACAATAAATCTTATCATGACATGGAAAAGAAACATGGCATATCAAAAATGATAATCGTATTATTCTTTTTTCTCTCTTTACTAGGCATATAGCCTTGTTTCTTCTCTGTAAATGCTGTGAATTAGGTATTCCACCTACTTTTTCAGAATATATTTTGCCCTCATATAGTGGAGACTATTACTGTCTGAAATTTCTCATGTATCAGCCAATTATGAATATATATCTCATTTTATAAAAAGAGTATGCGCTCTTAATTCCATTTTTAGAAATAAATTCCTTTTCATTTTAAGGAAGGGAAGATACATGAAAGCACTTGAGCACTAGTCACTTTCTCATTCCTTATCCCATCCTGTCATATCAACCCCAAATAGAATCAAGGTTTTTAAGTAATAATCTGAAATGAAAGATGTTTCATATGAAACTGGGGTGCCCTCTAATGGAGAAATGAAATTTTTCCCCCTTAGGCTATGTAAATAAATGTCTGACAAGAAGGAGGTAAATAGTTAAATTACATGCTGATGTTATATAGAAGCCTAAAGTTTCCTTTATACTTTTTTAGAGGGACAGAAGATATTATCTCTCCACATGGGATACCTCTGGATCTTCTGGACCGGGTAATGATAATTAGAACCATGTTATATACACCACAAGAAATGAAACAGGTAATTCTTTCATATATAACATCTGGGTAATGGGCAATGAATGACCTTATGGAACTTCACTTAGATAATTAAAGTGTAAAATGAAGCATCCCATTCTTATCAAAATGTGACGATATTTCGAAAGTTATTTTTCAAAGGTTTTTCTATTTGTTAGTATGCCATACTGTCAGTCACACGCATGAACAAGTCACTGTCTTGACTGAAAATTATATTTCAATATATATTTGAACTTCATATTTGCTTTTTTTTTTAATGAAACCATTTCAGTCACCACAGCAACTTTAGGTGATGTACAATGCTAAACTAATACAATTTAAAACAACAGAAAAGGGGAGGAAATACACAAAACATTAAGGGCCCATGTCAGGGAAACTTTGCTACAATTACAGAATCTATGAACATCGGTCAGTCAAAATCAAGTCAACATCAGAAGAGGGATCACTCACTTTATTCCAAGGTTTACTGAAATAGCCAGGTCTTCAGGTGTTTAATAAAGGACATTATGGTGGGAAGTATGTTGTCCTCGGGGGAATACTGTCCCAGGTAGGGTGGAGGCAGAGAGATGGCCCATCTCCAAAGTCCCATGAGATGACATTACCTTAGCAATGGGACTTGGAGTGTTCTGATGCTGCCAGATCTTACCAGTTGGGCAGTAGTAGACAGTCTGCCTTGGAGATATCCAGGTTTTGAGCTGTAAAGGTTTATACTTAGCCCCTTGAGTTACACCCAGATAACTAATTGATAACCAATACAGTTCATGAGGTAGAGGAGTCACATAAGCACAGTGAAGTATGCTGATATATTATCCCATTGTGCACCTACTGTAGCTTCCAAGTTGTCTTCAAGGACAATCTCATGCAGAGTGCCTTGCAGTTGTTAAACCAAGAAACAGTGTAGGTAGCGATTAGCAAAAGGGTCTTCTGATCCAGATGAATTTGCAAAGGCCTCCAGTTTGTTTTTTTATTTTTAATTACATTAATAATGGGCAACTTACATTAACAAAGCAGTTGCTAATAGTTATCTTCAACTATATGTTCTTAGGCACACAAACATGGAATATGAGTGTTTAAGACTTCATCTTTCTTAAGATTGCAAAAGCACTTATATGCTAAAATGTTTAGTGTCTTGAAGAGTGTGAATGTGAAAATTCCTAGAGTTCATTTTCTGCCCTTAGTTTCTTACAGTACTCATATATCCATCATTCAATTGATTTAAAGAGAACAGGACAACACTTTCCAAGAGAAATCTGGCCTTCACAGTTTTTCAACATGCAAAATAATATTTCTGAAATCCCCAGATCCATCTGAGTGCGTGCAACATTGATTATAATTCTCGAATGTTATTATGAAATATCTGGTCAGACTCCCCTCATTAGTGTCTCTGTACTATGGATTGACACATAAAGAAGCTACTGCAGTTTATCATGTCAATTCTTTGTATTATTGAAGAGATAGTGTCAGTGGTGGAAAGCATTGTCACCAGATAATAGTCTCTCTTGCTGGATAAGTGCCAAGGAGGAACAGAAGCATTTATTGAACGTAAATATACCAGTACAATCTCATTTCCTTTAGTATGAGGAGGCTTTTGTGTTTTGCTTTTTTTTAAAAAAAAATTAGCACCATTGATATTTGGGCTGGTTTTCTATATATGACAGAATAATGTAGATTACACTAGAAGTTATCACAGGGTACAGATGGTGTCAAAGAGGCCTTAATCTGTATATAAAGATAATTCAGAAGTTGTGTCATTGTCAAGAAAATCAATTCAACTGTTCCTATATTGCATTCCACAATGTAACTTGCTTTTTCAAAGGCATGAAGGATGATAAAGATACTGTTGCATAACTTCAAGCAGCTTTGATTTGAGTAGAATTTGTCAGCCTTTTCTGTGAACATTTATAAATTATATATAACATTAAATCGCCACTGAATCTTCCCCTGTGGGTTGTTAAATGATTAAAAGTCTATTTTATGAATTTGTTGACTTTTGAAAGAATTTGGAAGATGAGCTTCTGTATTGTTTGATTAAATTAATCAATCACAAGGAGGTGAGATGGAGAAATTGACCTCATGAAAGCACTAAATTCTTACTTTGAATTAAATATAATGTTCTATGCAATCATATCAAAACATCTTCCTAAACATTTTTAAATGGAAACTTGGATGGACTCTCTATTTAGTACAAAGGACAGAAAAGTAGATTGTTTCAGTTGGAAGCAAAATTTCCATAACTAATTTGTCAGATATTTTGCTGGGTTCTGGGCGTCATAATTCAGAAACCTTCAAAAGAATTAGAAGAGCATATTGCAAAGGACATTAAACATGTTTAGAGAACTAGAAATGAAGACATAGGAGGAGATACTGAAATTGCTGGATGTGTTTACTCTTGTGGAAAAAAAAAACAGATTGGATTAGATTATTGCCTTTTTAAAGGGCAAAGTAATAATTACTCTACAATCTAAATTCTTATTTTATTTTTTGGTGTTGCCCGAATAGAGATTATACAGTAAATTGAATATTTATTCATATACTGCTCCCCATGTACTTTTATTGTGTTTTGAAACAGTTTATAATTTAAAAACTGTAAAAATGTAATAGATTAACAGTAAATTAAAACTCTTGGAAGAACTATGCAAATTGAAGGTGGAAAGGATGAAAGCAAAACGTTCATATTGAGAAGTCCTGTCTGAGGAAGTAGATCTTCGAGACAGATTTAAGCAATACAGATGTGGCCCCTTTTTAATTTTGAGAGAGGACAAACTTTTAGAGGGCAGATAAAAAGGTGTACTTCTTTTTCCTGATTTGCTACTCTCTCCAAGACTTCTCAGTGATGTTGATGATCATCCCCAGATTTGTAACGGCAGAACTGGTACCAAGTTGTTTAGAACTGTATGTCAAAAGTCGAAATTTGAGCATGTTTGATGGCTAATTTAACAGATTTAACAGATAATCAGAGTTGGAAGGGACCTTGTAGGTCATCTAGTCCAACCCCCCGCCCCAGTGGAAGATACCATTTCTGACAAATGGCAGTCCAATCTCTTCTTGAAAGTCTCAAGTGATGGCGCTCCCACAATTTCCGAGGGCAAGCTGTTCCATTGGTTGATTGTTCTCACTGTCAGAAAGTTTCTCCTTATTTCCAGGTTAAATCTCTCCTTGTTCAGTTTCCATCCATTATTCCTTGTCTGGCGTACAGGCGCTTCAGACAATAGCTTGGCCCCTTTCTCTCTGTGGCAGCCCCTCAAATATTGGAAGACCGCTATCATGTCTCCCCTGGTCCTTCTCTTCACTAGACTAGCCATGCCCAGTTCCTGTCACCGTTCCTCATATGTTCTCGTCTTCTGTCCCCTAATCATCCTGTTTGCTCTTCTCTGTACTTTTTCTAGAGTCTCAATATCTTTTTTATAATGTGAACAAAACTGGATGCAATACTCTAGATGTGGTCTTACTAAGGCTTTATAGAGTGGTATTAGTACTTCCCTTGATCTTGACTGTATCCCTCTGTTAATACAATTTAGGATTGCATTAGCTTTTTTGGCTGCTGCTGCACACTGCTGGCTCATATTTAGCTGATTGTGCACTAAGACTCCAAGATCCCTCTCACAGTTACTGCTATTGAGCCTGGTTTCACCCAGTCTATATGTGTACTTTTGATTTTTCTTGCCTAAGTGTAGGACTTTATTTTTCTCTACGTTGAATTTCATTTTGTTAGATATGGGCCAGTGTTCTAGTCTGTCAAGATCCATCTGGTTCTTGAGCCTATCTTCTTGGGTGTTAGCTATTCCTGCCAGCTTAGTATCATCTGCAAATTTGGTAAGTTCCCCTTCTATTCCCTCATGTAAGTCGTTAAAGAAGATACTGAAGAGTCCTGGGCCTAAGACGGAACCTTGTGGCACCCCACTGCTTACTTCCCTCCATGTAGACTTAGACCCATTAAAGACTACTCGTTGAGTACGGTTTGCCAGCCAGTTGCAAGTCCATCGAGTGGTGGTGCTATCTATTCCACTTTTTTCTAGCTTACTAAGAAGTAGGTTGTGGTCTACTTTGTCAAATGCCTTGCTGAAATCTAAATATATTATGTCCACAGTATTTTGCTGGTCTACTAATTTAGTCACTGTATTGAAGAATGAAATAAGATTGGTTTGGCATGATCTGTTTTTAACAAACCCATGCTGACTTCTAGTTATTACTTTACTTGTTTCTAGATGTTGGCAGATCTGTTTTTTATTAATTGGCAGCCAGTTCACTGGCTTTGACAGAAAAGTTACATGGTTAGGTGCCTCACTGTTGATCTCAGCAGCTAATGTGTTATTTACTATATAAAAATTATTTTCTGGATTTATTTGTCATTTTTTCAAAGACAATTTTTTTTCTGTATGTGCCAAAATTGTAGTCTTGCCTTTAAATCTTCAAACAACTTTAGACAGGTGAACAAGTCAAGCTACATTTTGCTCTTTTGTATTCCATTCTGATCCCTTTCCCAAAATGTGGTGGTTTGCTGCTAAAGGGTTTTGGCATCTTTTTCTAATATTTGAGGTTGAAAGAACTAAAATATTGTGCAAATCTTTAAAATGTATGTGAAGGCCCAACTGTTTTATGAGGCATGACTCCATTCTCTCTGCCATGAAATAAAAGCCCAAAAAATTTGCAGCTTTTAGCCAATGAAGAGTTACCCTCTGGCTTTAAGAATTAGAATCTGAAGAAGAAAGAGTTGTTTCAGTTCAAATAAATTCAAGAATTGTGAAACGATACATCACATGCCCTTTTTGAAACTTCTGTAAACTTGCCTTAAGATGTTTTGGACTCTGGATCAAAAAAAACCAAAACTGAAAACCAACTTGATCACTTTGGTTGGAAGTGCAAAGTCCATCTGCTTTGGGTTGTTTTTTTTTAAGAACTGAGTTCAGTTTTGAATGAGATATTAACTGCACAAAGAAAGCAAAAGTCTAGATATAGGAAGATGATTTCTTAATCTTTATGTCAGTGATGAACACTCTAAAAATAAACAAGATACCTTATATTCCAGATATCTTTTACATCAGTCACGAATTGCATGCTCATCTCCCTCTTCTGCTCTTCCATGTTCTGATTCTCTTGGTGTTGCATTTTTATGGCTTTAATTTAAACAAGTGCTCCTTGTTTACAAAGCTGCCAAAGTGAAAAATACCTGTATTATATGAGACTCACAGTTCCAGAGTTATCTCAACACTATAACACAACATCATTATCCAGTCTGCCCCCTTATCACTCAGCTGGTAATACGGGCTGCAGGGAGCCTGATGCCACTTTTTTGTTAGAGCTCTCTGTACTCAGACTTAGTGGGGATATCTTCTTTTTCAACTTTATAAAGATCCTCAAACCAGTCCAAGCGGAAGACTGTTCATGATAGATTAGATTTATCTGAATGGTTTTGTGGGAGTAGGTGAAGCTAACAGATAAAATTTCTTACATCTTTAACCATCTTATTTATCAGGATGCTAAAAACTTTGATATGCATTTGAGCATTGAAAGAGCAATTGTGACTTTCCAAAGAAATTAGGCTGCTCAGTACTGCAAGTGGGAATTGGTGCGCTGTAGTTCTTTTGGTCAGTCTGTACATTTTCTTTCATGTTTTAGAAATAACAGAGAATTATCACTGAATTTCCCCTAGTATTTTTCCAATTATAAATTTAAAGGAACTAAGACTGTATATTTCAAATTGGATATAAAGTCAGAATTAAAATAAACTGCCCCTAAAACATAAATGAAAGATTTTATAAGCCCATGATGCTGTAATATGGCATATACTCAAATGTAAGATATTTTTCTCCAAAGGCCATTTGTAGTATAAATGCATTTTTACCCTGTTTTTTCCCCTCGTTAGATCATAAAACTTCGAGCCCAAACGGAGAGCATAAATATTAGTGAGGAAGCATTGAATCATCTTGGGGAAATTGGCACCAAAACCACATTAAGGTAAGCATGAAAAATATAAATATATAATGATATTCAGTTTGGAAGTGAGATAAAGTTGGACAGGAAGAGACAGCTAGTATTCATCTGTCATAGGACATCTGATGAAATATCTCATCCACAATAATGACCAAGTTTAGAGCTTCTCCCTCTCTGACATTTCATATTTAATCCTTCTCTTCTTCTTTAATCCAGCAATTCTTAGGCAAACAGCTACTTACCACTGAAAAGTAGTAGAAATAATAATTGCAGAAACTAATATCCTATAAAAATAGATCATATAGTTAAAGGGAACCCTGCTTTTTTTTCCACACTGCATTTTACAATTCTTTCATTAAGTAATCAGAATCAACTGCTAAGTCTGTTGTAGCTTCTAATGATTGCTGAAGATTTTAACTTCCAAATGATACAAAAATGTATAGTTTGAAATGTTTGCAGCCTTGAATAAGTGTTAATGTGAAATCAAAATATTTCTTGATTTATAAAGATCATAGCACAGAGTTTAACTGATCCAGCTAGATTAAACCATTTTTTGTTATACTATCGTTCTAAAGCTTTCTTTTAGTAACACAGCCACTGCACATAACATAAAGTCTGCATTAGGGCTAGAATGTTTGGAACGTAAATTATTGGTTACAATAAAATGTCATAATTTTGAACATGGATTCTGTAGTTCTGCAGTTATTTCTCTGCAGTAAAGGAAAGAGATTTTAAATTGTTTTTCACAGATTATCACATCACTGTCTACTGCAAATTGTTTTTGTAATTCTTAATTCCATAATTAATGCCTTGCCTAAGTCTCTGATATTTTCAACCACAAAATATATTGGTAACATCTGGAGACCAAGCTGCTGTGTTTATAATAAATATTTTTTATGTCTCTTGAAAAATTTTCTGATTTGTTTGTCATTATAATTTGCATGTTTATTTGATCATTGCTCTTATTATTTGGCTGTAGGTATGCAGCGCAGTTACTCACCCCAGCCAATCTGCTAGCCAAAATAAATGGGAAAGATAGCATAGAAAAAGAGCATGTTGAAGAAATAAATGAACTCTTCTATGATGCCAAATCCTCAGCAAAAATCCTGGCTGATCAACAGGAAAAATACATGAAGTAAAGACATTTGTTCAGCTTTCTAGCATTCAGAACTGATTTATACATTTTCCAAGTTCTTCAAAGAAAGAGACAGAAGAAATTATCTTTAAGAACTGAAAACTTCAAATATCAAATTACTTGTTTACAGTAGGATCAGATTTTTGTTCCTAATTATTATCTTGGCTTGTGATAACATGATACGTTTGTGCTATATGAAATGGATGCATCTGGCAAATTCTTCTGACTATGTTTTAGATTTGATTGCTCATGTATTCATATCTAAACAGAATATATTACTTTTTAAATATTGTGTTAAAATTGTGGAGATGTTTAATTAAAAAAAAACTAATTTTGGTTTGTGACTCAAATGTTGATCTTCTCAAGAAGAACTTTTACCCAGTAAGAGTTACCTGTTTTGACATTCTCTGTCACTAAAATTGAGATGGATGGTAAGGGATTTTTTTTTTGCCAAGCAGATACAGTTGGGGAAGGAGGCAGCATTTCTAATTCAAAACAGGAATTAGTCTTGCTTGTAACTACATCAAGAATGCTCTCACTGTTGATATTCCTTTTGAAATTTGGATGGCAAATGCTGCAGCTAAGAGATCTAAAGCTGGATGATTTATGATCTCTTGCAAATCTATACACTTCCAACAACTTTGGGAGATTTGATGCCACTCTCAAGTTCAAATGGGGCTTTTTTTTAATAGTCTCTAGTGAAAGGGCATTTGATTGAAAATAATCTTTCCCACCCACAGCTGCTTCTATTTAACATTATTATGCAACATTATTAAACCCAATTACAGTATATTTTTTACAAAACCTGGGAACTGATGGGAACATAATTTTTCTATAAATGTTTATTGTTACATTTGGGAAATTACCTAGAAAAATAAAGTACAACACATAAAACTCATAGGTATAACAACTTACTACAATCTCTGAATTTTTAATTTCTCCATAGTAAATGCCAATATATTTCCCTTCTGACAGGTAACACGGTTTTTTATTTCTAAAATATTTCTCTGTTTCGGAAGTGTACTAAATTGAGTTGTCTTTTCCCTACTGTATCTTTACTATCTCTGGCAAATGGCAGTAGAAATGTGTGCCTTTTGGTTTAGTGATTAATACTCTTCCATGAATGGGTTATTTAAAAAAATAATTACACACTGTGGTATTTTTTTTCGAGCTTAGGACAAAATACATGGTGTTTTGTTCCAACAAGCACATAATGTGAAAGGGCTGCTTTGGCCTAAATCAGGGGTGTCCAACCTTTCACCTTCCCTGGGCCACATTAGAAGATGAAAATTTGGTTTGGGCCGCACATAAAATAAAATTAATTAATTAATTAATTATGAAAAATTATTTATTTTTTATCACGGCCAAATTTTCCAGCCAAATTTTGCGGGGGGAAGGGGGGGAGAAAGCTCGCCCGCCTCGCGCCTACCTCTCCCCTGCAAATGGCCCGGCTGGATGCGGCAGGACTGAAAGGCGAGGACCGGGAGGCTCGGTGCAGCAGCAGCGGCGGCGGCAGAAGCGGCGGCGGCGGCAACAGCAGAAGGTGGCGGAGCAGGACTCTTGGGCTGCGGCTGCCTCAGCACGAGGAGCGCTCTGACGGCGCCCGCCTTTTCTGTTGCTGCTTGGCGTGGCGCTCGCCTAGCCCCGCCTCGCGCCTGCCTCTCCTCCTCCTCGCTGGCTCTTGCACGAAGGTTGGGGTGGGCACTGGGCCGCATTACGAGGTGACCTGGGCCGCATGCGGCCCGTGGGCCGCGGTTGGACAAGCCTGGCCTAAATGTTTTGCGCAAACCTATGTATATCTCTATAAACCTAAACTTAAATTGGTGAAATCGAATTAATATTTTAGAAGCACTAAAATGCATAGTTTATTGCAATACTAAAGTACTTTCAACTGCTGAAACTATAAAAATCATGTTCCGTATATGATTTTTGTTATACAGCCAATATTTCCAGTTAGGTTATGCCAGTTATTTAAATACATTAAGACCATCAAGGTCTTAATGTATTATTTTAAAGTAATCATTTATCATGTAGCTCTAATATTTCTTATAATTAAGATTACTAGCCTTTTTTTATATCACAATTAAATTTAAGAGACAGCAGGTCAAATTGGTTATGAATAATAGTTGGAATAGATCTTTGTTTAAAAAGAAATAGATCCACCCTATGATTAAGTGTAATTCTTTGGAAATATTGGCGCAAATAACTAATTTCTGGATCTTTTGTAAACTTGGGACATGCCTTTATTTACTACATTTTCAATAGTGTGCCCGAACCTGAGAACATAATGCAGATCACATCATTACTTGCTGTTTGGATGCTTTAACCTTAGTTCTGTTTGCAAAACTGTCTATTTTCTATTGAACACCTGCTTATACCAATAGCTTTATGTATTATGTAAAAAGGAATCGATGTATATTCCCTCTTCCACACTGTGATGTGCAAATATAAATTTTAGATTGAAGGCTCAAGCTGAATCTGAAGAAAAGAAACAGTCTTGATCATTTTGGTTTGGGAATTAGATAGGAAAATGCTTGTTTGCCAGCTGGTAGCTTTTGACTTCCCAATAGTATTCAATTCCATTTGCCAAGATATCCCTAGGACTTGAAGACATTATTTACAATAGGTTTAGTCTTACTCCCTAGATCAGGGGTGTCAAGGTCTGGGGCTGGCTACAGCCGGGTGGGTACTTAGATCTGGCCTGTGGGGCCGCCTTGGAAACAGCAAAGGACAGCCTGTGGGGCCTCTGCCAGCAAAAACGGAGCCCTCCTGAGCTACATTTTTGCTGGCAGAGGATTGCAGAAGGGCGTTGCAATCAAAAATGGAGCTTGGGAGCCTCTTTTTTGCTGGCAGAGTGCTCGGGCCACCACAGGGCCCTGACACGGAGTGATGTCAAGCTGGCCCCAGCCCCCCCCCCCCCAAGGTCAAACACAACCCTTATGCGGCCCTCAATAAAATCAAGTTTGATACCTCTGCCCTAGATGATGGTGTTAGAGGTATGTAGTTGACAGGACGTTTTTCTTGACAATTAGCATCTGCACAAAGTCGTCAAGAGGTCATCTGGATTATTCGTTTTCTCAGCTTAGAACCTACACATTGATACAGTATGGAGAATTGAACTGGCAGCTTTCATGTCTAAAATAAGAATCACTAGTTAAAGTAATGTGTAGCTGGAGTGCTGTTGTGCTATTTTCCCAAAAGATCCAAATTAGCCATAGTGTCTTTCCTCTTCTAAATGTGACCTAAGTCCATATTATTAAGAAACAGCAATTTTTGGGAGAATAATGGTTCCTTCTTCCACAGATAGTTAATAGCTGTAAAATGTCCAGAAGAGATAAACATTAGTGATAATAAACCATTAAAAATTGTCAAATGCTAAATGATATCTAAAGGTTTATCTGGTCTACAGACAGTCCTCACTTAATGACTGTTCAAAATGATGATAGGCCCCTATTAGGTGCTTTACAACCTGTAAAGTACTTCTGGCTGGGCTTTATTGTGCCACATGCACTGCGATCACATGATTGCATTTTACCACTTGGCAGCTGGCTTGAACCAGTTGTAGCATCCTGCAGTCACAGGATTGCAATTTGCAACTCTTTTGCCAGTTTCCAATTCAGAAGAATGGATTCATACTACCACAGCATTCACATAACTATCAAAGATTTGCTTAACAATCATGGTGATTGGCTTAATAACTTCCATTTTCAAAAGGTGTTAAAATTGGGTTATATGGATAAAATCCTTTCCCAATTGTGGCTGCAAGTTGAGGACTCCCATGTATTGATGCCCATCATAATTACTGATATCACATTGCCGTGAAAGTGGCTATCGCATAACTGATATTCAGAGCCATGGTGGCACAGTGGTTAGAATGCAGTATTGCAGGCTAATGCTGATTGCCGGCACTTCGATTCTCACCAGGCTCAAGGTTGACTCAGCCTTCCATCCTTCCGAGGTTGGTGAAATGAGGAACCAGATTGTTGAGGGCAATAGGCTGACTCTAAACCGCTTAGAGAGGGCTGTAAAGCACTATGAAGTGGTATATAAGTCTAACTGCTATTGCTATTCAACTGATGTTGAAAAAATAATCACACTTCAGTCAAGCTATAATTTTCATTTAAAATGAAAAATAAGGATTTGTTTTATATTTTTAGCAGAAAGTGAATAATAAAAAAGAAACCTATTGCAATAGGTTAAGGTTTATTATTAAATGTTAAAACAGCCGCATTATTTTAAATGCAGCTCTGCCCATTTTCAAGAATGGCCGCCCTTATTGCATTAATCTTCAGAGCGAAGTTTTTACGACCGATTGCCTGCAGACTATGAGAAGTTTCTCCATCCATTAACCACAGGGAAACGGGCCCTGCTGGGTAGGAAAATATTTGTTACATCTTATCAGGGTGACACATAATCTAACAACAATTACAGCAGGCCCATATTTTGTACTATTTCACTTTTGGTGTGAAAAATAGTAATATTAAACCTAGAGTGGGAGGAAGATATAGTAGCCAGATGAATATTATAAGCTCGGCAATTGGTGGTGTTTCATTTAGATCGTGAGCATCGGTATTATTGGGAACTGTCTCCAAACAAGTAAGGAGATGTGAGGCCAATGTATGTGCCCACATGCAAATTACAGTGTTTGCCTCAGGAAAAAGACATGAAGGATTATCACATATATATATACTCATGGCAAATCTGCATTCTTCATGTGCTTTTAATGTTAAAGCTCATCTCAGCCCTTTAAGCTAACCTCATTTTTCTTGGGCATTGAGTATAAAAATGTACAAGTATAATAAGATTAGGGACGTACAAGGATCTCTATCTACCCCAAAATAAAAGTTTAAAATAGAAGATACCTTAAAGGTATTTGCATAGCTTTACTTGCATACAATGGAAACTCCAATAATTCTAATTTCACTTATATTTCCCCTTATTTTTACAAGCTGTGCAATGAGGTTTTTATATACTCCCACCTTTCCTGCTGTAACTATCTATATGCCCTAAAAAGCTATCATAAAGATTTGCTGATCTCCTTAGAAAGCCATAGGACAAAGCATAGAATGGTATCGTTAGATAGCAATTGGTAAAACTCAGGGTCCATTTGGGGTATCTCTTGTAACTGTACCTTACTTATAAACTTGTTCGTGTATGTTTAATTTTTTTTAGAATTATATCTTTAGATAAAAATTAATTCATTTTATGCACTAAAATTATTTTATTTTTATAATGTTATATCCAGTGACTTCATCTGAGCTATAAACCTTTTTATTTACAGCCTTAAACAAGATCCATAATATAAAAGAATGAGCACAAGCAGTACCCATCTAGATGGCCTCATTTTGACTTATTATATGTTGTTAGAAATCCTCAAAAGCACAAAGAAGAAAGAGCGGCGGGAAGCCCAATTTTAATATTTTTTTGTGTTGCTACTTCAGACAGAAATGAATGAGAAGTCACACAAATATTTCTGTTAATTCTGTTAATTCCAGACAAAACAAAACAAAATAAGAATGTATTTTCAAAACCCTAGTGGAGTTTCTTCTTTGAAAAAAAGATGTATTCAAAATGCTAAAAAGCAGAAAACAACACTTTTATATTGATTTCCAGTGGTGAGAGGGTGGAGTAGAAAAAATACTGTATGTGTGAAATTGGAACTTGCTGCACTGTATTTATAGCTTCTTAGATAGAATGATAACTTATATTTTCAGTGGCAAAAAAGCAAAACTTTTAGATGTAATCTTATTAACTTCATTGGAACCAAGGAAAAGAAGCAATTATACATACTAGAAATGTTTGCCTCATCTCTGTGACATCTCTAAATGGCAAGTAGAGATTTATTGGGAAAACATTTGGATTTTGCAATTACATCAATATGTAAATCAGAGGCATGGGGCATTTTGCAATCTGCACTTGAGAAGTTTTAGCCACCCATTTGCATCTGGCTTCTCTACAAAATCTGATTTAATTTTCAACTTCCTTATAGTGCAAACTATATCACACAATCTGGCTCATGAGATTCTCATTGCTTTATATGGATGACTGTTTTTGATCATTTGTTTGGTTGACAGATTGATTGTTTTCTTTAGTTGCCATCTCATCAAGTGAACTTCTAAATTTGTTTAGAAAACAAGGTGAAATTAAGCCAGAAACGAATATTTTAAAATGTTTAATTGGATTTACATTCTGAGGCAATACTACTCATTGCTCACCTACACTTACAGAAAGAATATCTTGACCCCATTTTACAGACTGACTGCTAATGTTAGAGTGGCCTTTAATCACCCTGGCCTTTATTTCTGATAATAATAGCAAGCTATTGTTTTTCCAGCAGACAGCTGTTATAGGAAAGAGAGATTATTATAAGAAAATGAATAGGAAAGCGTTGGAGAGTTCTCCATTCATGACCTCCAGCAATTAATCTTGAGGAAAATTACTCAAAATCTACAGCTAATGTGTTTCCAATATTATATTTGTCTACTCAAATTTCAGGAAAATATTCCATGGAAACAATTACAATTACGCAAATGAATATATAGGTGCATACATTATTATTGACAAGTATTTACATATCTAGTTCCAACAATTCCAGATAGCTTACAACAATAGGATTAAACAACATAAAACATATCAATCAAGACTATATTGGATTAAAATAGTAAACCAGAAAGATGAAAACAGCTTTGCAAAAAGAAAGAAAAAGAAAGAGAGAGAAAGAAAAGAAAGAAAAAGGAAGGAAGGGGAAAAAAGAAAGAAAGAAAGAAAAAAGATTTCAGAGATTGCTTTGGGCCTAGAGCAGGGGTGTCAAACTCATGGCCCGTGGGCCAGATGCATCATGCACTGGCCACACCCATGCATGATTTAGCGAAGTGGGAGGGAAATCATGATATGTCACGTGATGACACCATGACGACCTGAGTTTGACACCTCTGGACTAGAGTATTCTGAAGTATGATCATTATGGAAACACAAGTCCATGTCCCTTCTTACCCAATAGGTTCGTGAGTGAGCATCCTTTCCCTTGCACAGGCCAGGCAGATTCTCCCTAAACAGATAACCCACACTTGGGCTTGGAGCCAAACTATATGAACTTTTATCGTTCAAATTGGAAGAGTTTAATTGGACAGAAAGCCATCAGTAATGGATCTGGCATCTGAATATTGTGGTTGCTGCTGTCACTCACTAATCTCCTAGCTGCTGCATTTTGTATCAACTGAAGTTTCCAGTTGCTTTTCAAAGGCAGCCCATATAGAATACACGAGGCAATCAAATTCTGTGCTGATGAAAGAAGGGGCCCCTATAAGCAGGGTTTTACAGACCAGGTAATTCCTAGTTTCAGCTGACAAAGCTCCTTGGGTAACAGCATCTACCTGTTGTTCAGTATAAGCCATGACTCCAGGTTGTACACTTACTCCTTCAGAGGAAGGGTAACCTCATCCAAAACTTATCTTGAGCAATCAAGAGTCAAGATATTTCTGAATAAATCAGAAACTCCATCTTGTTGGGATTTAATTTGAACTTGTTTCTACCTTTCCAAATCTTCACACCATCCAGCTACCAGGACAGAATGGGCACAGTCTCTCTCTAGGTCAGTCCAGGGTAGCAATATAAAACGATACCATCTGATCTGAATTAAATGTTACCAAGAAGAGAACAGAATTCTGAGCACTCTACACTGAAGCAACCAATCATTGGGCTCAATTATTTTCACCCTATGCTGATCATATACCCACACTGAAAAGTTTCTAGATATTTGCTTCATTGGGTTCCTCACTAACTCCCGAAACCTTCTTTATAGTTTTTTTGTGAAAAAGGGAAGGCTGGAGACAAGGTGATAGTTGGCCAATATTCCAAAGCACTTTGGTATCTCAATGTCAATCATTTTTAAAGCCTGATGAAACAACGCCTTGACTTCAGCAAGGGCAGTAAAGGACAGAAGAGACAAGATGATATGAGACTTCTTACCAGTAGAGACTGCCCGCCCCTCAGATCAAGCCTCACTGCTGCAGAACTGTCTTCATCCTATTAATCCTGGAACCAATCCAAAAGTTACAGAAATCAGCTCAATTGCTTTATTAATGGTCAAGTGAAAAATATGAAGTCTAATAAGAAATATAATTTAAAAAAAACCCAAATTTCTGTGGCAATTATAGGACTGAATTCTAAATGAATGTGTACATTTGAAATTTTAAAAGTTTTTTTAAATAGGTAGTGATTTTTGGAGAGTAAGTATATTTCCTTTTTTCTTCTCAATATTGTATATTCCAAAACAATGCTTCAAATAGTAGGTAGTCTTCTTCAGAATTTATTTGCATAATGAAATTTTAATATTGTACATGCCATCCATCTCTATATAGATATAATTTGAATGTCTGTCTGTCTGTCTCTCTCTCTCTCATCTATCTGTCTATCATCTATATCTCCACTTAAATTCTCCATAATCAGGTTAATATAGCAATCTGAAGATGCAAATATAGAATTTTCCTATCACAGCTATATGGCTCAAACATACTAAAACATGATTTAATTATTGGTTGTTAAACAAGCCCTTGTTTGAGTCATATGTAACACTATGTCCAAAAATATGGTAGATTAGAGGGCTGGATTATAAGACCTCCAAGATCCCTTCCAGTTTCTATTCTGTTTCTATTCTGTTTCTATTCTGTTTCTATTCTATTCTATTCTATTCTATTCTATTCTATTCTATTCTATTCCATTCCATTCCATTCCATTCCATTCCATTCCATTCTCTAATGTTCGGTACATGCAAAATATTGAGACTTCAGAGGAATAGCAAAGTCTTTAGCTGAAGACTCAAAATGTAATAATGCACCTGCTGTTCTTAATTAAGAAGGTTATTTTTTTGAAAAAAAAGCAACTTAATTAAAAACAGAAAATGTATATAATAGAAGCACATTAGCCTGTTGTAAATAATATGAAGAACAGTGGTGGGATTCAAATTTTTTTCCTACTGGTTCTGTGCATGTAACTTGGTGGGCATGGCATGGCTTGGTGGGTGTGGCTTGATGGGCGTGGCAGGGGAAGGATACTGTAAAATCTCCAGTCAGAGGTGGTATTTGCTGGTTCTCTGAACCACTCAAAATTTCCGCTACCGGTCCTCCAGAACTGGTCAGAACCTGCTGAATATCACCTCTGATGAAGAACAACAAAGATTATAATGCTATAATGTAGCACTTCAAAATAATACATGTTTATTATGCCTTACAAAAGGATCATAGCTATTCTGAGATCTATTATAGATCTATTAGAGAGATGACAGAATTGTAGAAAAAAAGTGAAGCCACATGGTTGAACTAACACTTTTAAAGCTTTTAGCACTTTTATTTTGAGTGAGCTCTTAAAGCTCAGCGGCAGTAATGTCTACATATTAATCACTGAATTGTGATCTATGTTTCCCCAAAATCAGTGAAAGAGATTATGGGCATTGTTTACCACCACAACCACCACTAGAATTAATGAGCCCTAGAAAGGCATAATTCTGTAGGGCTGTGCTTCACCTTGACCAGATGAGAGAATGCTAAAATAATAATAGCCCCTCTGGATTAGGTCAGGGCATCATTTGATTTTTCACAAGGGAGAACCGGATGTTGGGCTGCCGGGCTGAGCTCTGAGCTTGGCAATTTGATTGCAAACATTTCATCACTATTCAAGGAGACAACCAAATTGCCAAGCTCAGAGCCCAGCCCAACAGCCCAACCCGAGCTACTTATATTCAAATACGTTTCAACAACCATATGTCTCTAGGGTAGTGTTGGCAAACCTTTTTGGCACTGAGTGCCAAAACGGGAGCACGCATGCACGTGGAGGAGCATCAGAAACCAGAAGAGCAGCTCACTGGCATGCATGCACACACTAGGAAGCTAAGCTTCTGGTTTCCAGTGGGTGCATGTGCGCTGGCCACCTGGTCTTCTGATTTCTGGCATGCGTGCGCGAAGACTAGCTGGCCAGCTTGCATGTGCACGCTGGAACCTGGAAGAGCAGCGGATGACAGATGGCTCTGCGTGCCACTTCCACCACGCGTGCCATAGGTTCGCCATCACGGCTCTAGGGTGTTCGCATACCCTGTATTCGCCATTGTTCCTGCAACTGGGGTGGATGCATAGATCCATACTTCCACTTAGGCAAAGTAGTCGTGAGACTTTAAGACTCAGTCAAAGTATTTTCCATAAATCTTATTCCCAGTCCAGTTAGTGCCCATCACTTTGTCTTCTGATAATGGATCCCATAGACAAATTAAGCACTATATGAAAAAGTACCCTTTCCCCTTTATATTTCTATTATATATATATATATATTTATATTATATATAAATATAATATTTATATTGTATATAGTATAATATAAATCTTTCAATCATCTTCACAGGGGAAGATGAATACTGTCTCCAGGGGAAAAGAAAACCCTTATTCTGCCCATTTTCTCCATATGGGGTATGCTTATACAACTCAGTCATGTTCCCTCACCCCCAAATCAATCATTTTTGAAGCTGAAGAACAGTTGACTTTCTAGTTGTTTCTCATAGAGGAACTATCCATTTCTCCTGATCATTTTTTTCTTCCTTTCTTCAGCAATATTTCCAGCTCTGTTTATACCTTTTCAAATGAGATGAGGAGAATGGGATCCTGGGTTCCACATGCAGATGTACCATAGATGCTCCATAGGGCACTGCAAAGTCGGCACTCAGATTTCAGTTTCCCACCAAATGATACCTAACACAGGATTTGCTTTTTCACCGCTGCTGTACATTAAATCAACATATTCCCTAAATTGTCCCAAGTATTTCCTCCAAATATGTCCCCCATTTTCAAACCATGTCTCAATATAAATGAAGTTTGGGATTTTTGCCCATGTGCAATATACATAACTTCACACATTTAAACTGAATTGCTATCCTTCTGGAGCGCCTGAGAAATATTTTTAGTTCTCCCTTCTCTACACAGTTTGGTATCATCTATAAACTCAGTCAGCTCATTGTATATCCCTAAATCAACAAAATTTATAATTAACTTAAGAATCACTGATCCCAGCATAGATCCTTTGAGGACTTTATTTCTTAATCTTTCTACTGAGAAATTTGCTTTTTCATTTCCATGCATTGCTTTCTATTTTCACCACTTAGCAATCAATAAAAGGACAATGTCTCTTATCCCACAATCATTGTTTACTCAAGAGCCTTTGGTTTAAAAAAAAAGTCTGTAAAAAGTGACTTGAAAGTCCAAGTAGACAAATACTACAGAGTCATCTCCATACACGTAACTGTTTTTTTTTAATGTTTCCTCCATTTTGCTTTAAACAAATATTTTAAAACACTTTTTAAAAATTGGGCTCACATTAAATATCTTACTCTCCCCACTTAGTACTGCAATGAGGATTACTTTATGCATATTTGCTATGAAGTCAGCAATTTCAATAATCTGTGTTGGTTAGGTGCCATTCGGGAACCACGAGGTGTTACTTTGCAAATTCTGAAGTAGCCTGTGAACATCTCCACTCTTTACCTCAATCTGCATTTTCTTTGTTCTGATTCCCTCCTGGGAATGCATTTCAAGCATACAATCAATGCATTCAAGGTATGTATCCTATACCTTCCGACTTCTGTTGAGAAGACATATAAAAAGAAATAACAGCTCTTTCATTCTTTTATCATCTGATGATAAAAGTTTTCTGCTTTGCATACACTTTTTAAAAAAACTGTTTTCCTTTTCTTTCCTTTTTTTTGCCATGCACTCATCATTTTTTTATGCTTCATTATCACCTTACATTTTTCCTCCAACGTGTGCACCATTCCATTTCCTGGCTGAAGGAAACCCCTTTTACTTTTCAGTTTCCCCACCAGGTCTTGCTCGTG
Organism: Notechis scutatus; assembly: GCF_049901735.1. Lineage (NCBI taxonomy): Eukaryota > Metazoa > Chordata > Lepidosauria > Squamata > Elapidae > Notechis > Notechis scutatus. Next base: position 51,164,217 of record NC_142010.1, on the reverse strand, counting down.
GTCTGCTGGTGTTTTCCTGGAGATGGGTGTTCCTTTTGTGGTATGCTTTCCAATTGATGCGTAATTATTGCTATTTTAAGTAATCTAAGGCACGGTGTCAAACTTGCCACATCACGTTGCCATTACGTGATGTTTCATGACGTTTTCCCCATTCGCGGAGCTGGGGTGGGCGCGGCCTGCACATGACGCATCCGGCCCATGGGCTTCCAGTTTGACTCCCCGATCTAAGGCATTGTAGACAGATTTGACTTTCCTTTCATTGTCTTCTACCTGAGCTCTCATTTTTCTCTTCTTAGATAGGACTCTTTGGATCCCGCTGGCTATTTCCTTTTTATATGCATGTTGAATAAAACAGAACTATGGCCCACATCAGTTCCACAATACTACATCCCTCAGCAGATGACCATTTAGGATTAAATCTACGATTGTCTCTAATCGGGTCTGTGCAAGATCACTATTCTAAGGCAGAGACAGGGTTAGAAATGTGTTCCTTCCTGAATGTGAATGACTTACGGAGTCATAAAATAATCTCAGCATTTTGTTTAGGGGGTAGGTGGTAGCATTTTTAATGCATGTTTGTGGACAAATACTGTCTTCCATAGGGAGTCTAAGAAGAAATCTGGACTTCCAAAGTTTTCTACAGGGCAAAGTGAAAAATATATTGTATCCCAATTCTAGGAATAACAATATAGAATCTGCATTTGTCAAACCATCAAAGCACAATTTATCTTTTAATTTAGTCTTACCGTACAGGTAGTCCTTGACTTAAAATCGTTTAGTGGCCATTCAAAGTTACAACAACCCTGGGGGGAAAAAGACTTATGACTGTTTTTCACACTTAGAACCATTGCAGCATCCCTATGGTCATGTGATCAAAACTCAAATGCTTGGCAACTGACTCATATTTATGACGGTTGCAGTGTCCCAGGGTCATGTAATCAATTTTCACGACCGTCTGACAAGCAAAGTCAACGGGGAAGCCACATTCACTTAACAACTGGGTTACTAACTTAAACAACTGCAATGATTCACTTAACAACCGTGGCAAGAAAGGTCATAAAATGGGGCAAAACTCACCTGACAAATGTCCCATTTAGCAACATAAATGGTGGGCTCAGTTGTCATAAGTCAAGGACTACCTGTATATATACTGTCCTTCTGCCAAGGAGACATTCAACACAGCTTACAATAAAAATGCACCAAAATATGAGCTTTTCTAACTGTTAAACAAAGGCCTAAATGACAAACTATTGTTCATCAAAAGTAGCACTTTCCATGGAACTGAAGCTGCAGAGGTCACCCTGATGATGGGGCTGAACATTTGGAATAACATTTGCCAAGAGGAAGCAAGGCACGGATGTTGAGGAGAAGGCCTTCTTCCTTGCAGGACCATGAATTAGAGAAAAGAAGCCGAAGAGAAAGGAATGGTCTTATGGTCAGAATCCGGTGTTGCAATTTGGGGAGCTACTGAATAATCTGCTCCCCACCAAGTATTTCTTAGATTACTTTGAATAGCTGCCTCTCAGAACAGAAGAAAAATGAAGTTTGCAAAGTTGATACATTCAAAAAGTGGAAGGAGAACGTCCCTCTTTCCTCTCTACCAGGGGATCATCAATGTGGGGTGGCCCAAACATGACAGGAAGTTTAAGCCCTAAGGTCCACCTGCAGGCACCCAGGCACCCCTCACACCACGTACTGATGGTACTGATGGTACTCCCAGACGCTACCATCACCTCCGGCTTCACTTTTTGATTAATGTTCTTCCAAACTTTCCTTGGCTCGCTGCAGCTCCCACTTTCTGTCACCCTTCTCATTATGAATGTATCTTTGCATCAAGAAAAGCGGGAGGAAAAATTGTTCTTTCAGGGTGACAGCTGAGCGAGGGCTATATTATTAAAGGTACCAATCATAGGTGCCCAGCTATCATCTCACGATGAATGCACTTGTCAGGAGACCGAGGCAACCGAGGCGGGGGGGGTGAGGAGGGAAAGAGAGAAAGATGGTGGTGGGACTGCCTGCTTGCCTTCGCGCTCCTCTCACTCCCCCCGCCCACCCCGCTTCTCTTTCTCCTTTAATGCTGGCCACCTCTGCTAGTCTGAACTTGGACCTTCAGCGGCAACAATTTCTCTGGCCTCGACAGCACGATTAATTTCTCCTGCCCTCCGCAGGGCCTGTGAGTGCTGTGGAAGTCCAGCTGGCCTGCTGCTGATAAGATGTACCTTTTGATTTGTTTTGTCTTTGATTGCCTTTTCTGTCACCTACAATGGCTGGCCGCCTAGAGACCTTCACATTGCCTGACTGACGGATCTATTTATCTGTAGGCCTCTCCCAGCTTCTCCTGTCTGGCTCACCCCCCCCCCCACAGGCTCCCCCCTTTCCAAACCTCCACCTCCCTCTTTTTCCTTCTCTCCCACCCCCCCTCCCCCTCCCAAACCACCACCTTGTACCACTGAAGTCCTAGCCTAATAGAAGCCGTGAAGGCTCATCCACCATAAAATACATCTGCCATCCTCCTTCTCTCCAAGATAAAAGCCTGTCAGTGTTACTTTCCAATTCCAGGCAGCTTGATTAATGGTGAAAAGCCACTGCGAGATCGACTTCTGGTTTTTACAAGCGCTGTCAGCTGGCCCAGGGTTACGAGAAACACACACTCATACAAAACAAAACAAAATGAGAAAAGGTTTGGTGGGGAGGATAGAAAGCTGGGGAGGGGTGGGGGGCAGAAATGTAACCAAATCATACGAGGTTCAAAACTAAATAAAGTAGAAGCCTAGAGAGCCATCAAATGCCTGTCACCCAAGTACAGAAATATGTTCGCCGGCTCATTGTATCAAGGCAAATTATGCCAATAATAAATCATTGTTGAAGGAAGATGCTTGATAAATTTCAGAAGGTGGCACGCAGCGTGGGTACTAGGACACCTGCTATTGGGCTCAGCATGGGCCTGGGGAGATTATTAGTCTGTCATTCACACAATGCAAAGAAGAGATAGAGATGGTGGGCCTGGAATTAACAAGCACAGAAAGAAGGAGTTTGGAAAGAAAAACTACTGTTTAAAATAATAAAGCCGATATGAAGGTGTTTTCTACAGCAATGGAGTGGAGGAGATCTTTCAGTGTTAGAAACTAGACCGATGTTTACTTTTGAAGAAGTGGGCTCACAATGCTGCTAATTCAATAATATATTGTTCTTCCTATTGGGATTCCTATTTTATGGCATGCATTCAGAGGTCGTGTACTATACTATCTATCTCAAATGTTTCATTCATAGATTAAGCAACACAATGCATTGCCAAGAATTACTTGCCTATTCCACCTTGCAAGAAGAAGAAGAGGAGAGAAAGAGATTTCCCCTCTGAGCCTGTGTGGTGGTAGCAAATATAAAAGCAGATGAAAACTTCCCCTAATTCAGGCCTCCATACCTCAGATGCCAAGAGTCATGTGGGAAGTCCATCACATCCAAAAGGCTATACAAGCAAGATGCTTCAGATCCTCATGAAAAACACAAAAATTGTGGTTGTTTCCCATTGCTGCCCATTAGGAAGAAAAATTAAAAAACATGGTGTTTCTGAGCCTAAAACCCAATTTAAAAGCCAGATTCAATCCCTCTATAAATTTGAATTCAGTCTTTTAAATCACCTGCAGCTATAGCTCTTGTCTTGTCACAGTGGATCAACTGTCCAATATTTTTACTGACTTACCCAAGTCCTAATGTTATGTAATATTCAAGTCATGGCCAAGTTCTGTTGGCCTCACGGCCACATCTATGTTGCTTTCTTGACAACATGGAAATAATTTGTATTCTACTTTTTTTCCCTCCCACCTAGGCTACAGCAGCAGTATTTCTTGATAATCTTCCATCTACATATTAACCAAGTTCAAAGCTGTTTGCTATATCATGAGAGAGTGGAAGAGTGCAGGGACAAAATCTCTATTGACTTTCTTCCATTTGTAACACTTTCCCAAATTATAAACTTTCCAAATTATTTCATCTTTCCAGATAGAAAAAGTATACTGCATTTATCTTTATTTTGTTTTGTTTTTTCTGTTCATTTTGCAGAACTCCGGGATACTTTTGGGAGAGGAACAGAAACATACACACATTTTCACGTACATTGCCAGGTATTTACTTGTTATCTACATTGCCTGGGGGTTTCCCCCCATGTGCTGGCTATAAAATATTTTGCTTTACTGTGTCTCTTTTCTGTTCTTCATTTGAGTCTTTCTTGTAGATCAGTTTTGGGTCTCCAGTACTCAGTAAGTCTCCATGGTCTACTAGCTTCAGTACATCTTCTTCACTGTCCTTCAGATATTCTTCCAATGTCCTTTTTCCCCATTCAACTGTCTGGGCTACTTGCAACATTCCACACCCAACCATGCTGTTTGGTAAGTAGGTCAGTGAAGTTTTCTGCATAGGTGAAAAAAATAATTCATTGTCATTATTTTTCTGGTTTTCCTATCCAGAGCTTTTAGTTCTGCTTGATGCCAGATCACTGTACCAGTTGTGTATCTAATGACTGGAATGGGCCAGGAGTTTATTGCCTTGATGGCATTTTTTCCACTGTATTTAGACATTAGGAACTTCTTTACTCTCAACGATATATTCACTTCTAACCTTCTTTACTTCAGTATGCTTGATTTGTGAGCTTGAAGGATGCCCAGATGTTTGCAGTGAGTAAACATCACTATTTGATCATCAATAGCTCATCCAGACTGTTGTTATTTCCATTGGTCATCTTGATTCATTCTGTTTTCACTATTTCCCTCAATTGAAGGTGGCACATTTGTTCAGCCCAAACTCCATGTAGTATTTTGGCTATAAAGACATTGTTGAGTGGCGTGTCTATTTCAGATGGTGTTTTTCCATAAGGCTTCATATCATCCATGTAGATGAAGTGAGATAACTTGGCAGATGTTATTATTAATGTTGTAAGCAGTATTGTAATTTGTTCTGAGAATGGAAGGCAATTTGCTATAAAATAATAACTTTTATCTTCCTATATTGGAAACCATGTCTGCTTTCAGGATCTTTGAACATATCCATCGTTCCTTCTTTCTCTATATCTAATGTAGCCCTTATTATTCTTTTTGGTCCATCTACCTCAATCAGCTTCTGTAATCTAAAGTTTTCCTGCTCCTTAAAAGTCTTTCATTTTCTTTCCTTCCTTCCTATGCCACATTTATAAAACTGCCTGCCAGGATTCTAGCATAAACCATCTTCTCATGCTTTTTTCAAACCCTTAAACGGTCACTGTTTTCAATGAGCATTTGTTCATTCAGATAGTTCACAAGTCTTGATACAATTAAAGTTAACAACAAAGTGCACCCCCTCTACTGTATACATGAAACAACGGAAGCAATTTTAGAGTATAAGGGTTTTTGACTAGCAACTGTATTATAATCAACAAATTGCCATGCATATTAGTTTCATAAATTCTGTGCCTAGGCCACCTGTCAAGATTTCTTTCTTGGAACCTTCTCTTCAATCTTCCAAACATTCATAGTTGTATTGAGACAGGCAGAATGGTAGATCTCTGTTTGCCACTGGGAATACATGACATTTGCCCCGACTCCACAAAAGCACCTGGAACATTCATGCAACAGCATTCTTACATCCATATTTTCATTTAGAAAACTTACAGATAAATCTATAATAGGGAGACCCTCAGAAAAGGATACTGCATATATACAGCAAATATTTCCATTAACATAGTGGAAAGAGAGAAAGAGTAGTGTTCATTATTCAGTGAGGCTACCTATTTACCCCCATAAAAGCTTTCACATAATAGGATGGGCTACAAAGACCTTTATTATTTATTTATTTGTTTATAGCTCACTTAGCTAGGTGATGGCATCTAACTAATCATGGATGCTCTGAAAAGCAAACAGAGTTTGAGTTTGCTTGTATTTGATTGACTGATTGATTGATTGATTTAGATAATATATATGGCTGACCATCTCAAATAAACTACTCTGGGTAGCTAACAACCAGTTTACAGGGGAGGAGACAATATAATAAAACCCCTGTAAACAAAACAAAGGTACAATTAAAAATAATCATAATGTAATAAATGAGCACTGCACAACAATACAAAACACAAATATATTGGGCTCCTCTAACCCCCTGTCCCCAAAGCCCGAGAGTAAGTGAGATCTTCAAAGCCTTCCAAAAGACCAAGTTGATCTCAGGGGGGAACACAACACTGGTGTATATGGCAGGCACCATGACAGAGAAGGCACCACACCAGGGAATACCAGGGCTGTAGGCTAGGAATTGAAAACATTTCCTGGAAAAAGCAATGGTAAATCAATAGTCTGAAATTTCCTGCCTGAGCAGAGGTTGGACTAAAAGATCTCCAAAGTCCCTTCCAATTATTATTCTGTTACATGGATATGCCCTTGAAGTCATCGGGAGTCAATTTAATTGGGCGTGGGGTTTACATATGAAAGTATGACTTTTAAAAAAAATGTTCAGTGTGAATGCACATCCTATGCATATGCCATAGATAAAATAATTGAATTCCATTCTTCTGAGACCAGAGGTTTGCAATACTAATCTCCCCGGCTATTTCATCCCAATGGACTATGTAGGGGCCCTTTTAAGTTCTTCCTCATTTACTTGCTTAATCCAAAAGTGCTGATGTCATGATGCCCCTTGAACTAACTCAGTTGGGGCTGTGGCTGATAAAAATCTTCTTATTCCTTCAATATTAGTGCAAACAGCCTCGAATCTGCAGAGAACTGGAGAATGGGGAGTAAAGAAAAAGTGATTTTAAAAAACTGTTTATTAAAGATAGAATTGAGGTTGTCAGTTCATATGATACTGAAATTTTGAAAGGAAACATTGTTAGAGATGTTCCTACCACTGATGTGAAAGATGGGAAATGGGAGATATAGCCAGGAGGAAGTAGAAACAGGATGAAAAAGGGAAGGGTCAGCATGAGGAGCTAAATGATAACAGCCCACCATGTTTTTTAACCTGCTTCCAAATTTTCTGAAATTAACACAACAATTCTTGGAAGAGAACTAAAGTGATAGGAATAGTGGCAGTCTGAGGTGAGTAAAACCTACAAAATACTATTTTTCCACCATTGGAGACAATAGTTATCAATAATACACCAATGGTAGATTGTTTTATTTTATAAAATAAATTTGCTCTTCACAGAAAGGCCAAGAAAAGTTTACAAATGACAGTAAGAGCTATCTAAAATAAACCAGCAGTTCATCTGCCCTTAAATTGATAAACATTAAAAAAAACATTCAAAAAATAAAACAAGATTGTCTTAAAGGCCCTCTAAAGTAGCTGCATGAACAGGTGTTTTCAATTTTAATCTCAAACTGGCATGGTAGTCAATAGACGCAGTGCAGTTCCCTTAACAGGTGCTTTTCCACTGAGATATTCTACCTTTGGCTGCCCTACTATAAATCAGATCAACCTGAGGCAGGAAGACTCCCACTTGGAGTTGTCAGTGTCTTGGATGGCATTAGGGAAAATTACCTGTTAAATTCCTAGATTCTAAATCACTTAGGACTTAGGCTAATGCCAGCATCTTATATTGGGTCCATTACTGTATTTGATAGGCAGACTTTTCAGGATTATCATCTCACTTAGTGTATGGTCTCACTTAGTTGTCCCACTTAAACATTCATCTGGATTAGTTGCAACTTTGAGACCATCTCCAGGGGCAGCCTCCTTCATTATTGCAAACATGAGATTATTAGGTTATGAATCACTAGGCAATTACCTTCCAGGTAAAGTCATGGCTGGTTCACCAGTCAAAGCAGCCACTTGTGCCTCTGGAGACAGACTGGAGTTGAGGAAATTCCAAGCTGGCTGTTTCCTTCAGAAGAAAAGCTACCTTGTCCATTGAATGAATGATGATCCAGTTTTAAGCAATCTTAAAGGAGAAAGGGGGTGTGGCAGAAATTATCAAATTAAGCCTTAGTTGAAAAAAAAAAAGAGAGGAAATCATCAGATAAAAAGAATTAAGTGGCAGAAGAGGAAAGGGAATTTTGTACCTCAAATATCAACATAAAAATCAACCTTAGATATACTAGATTAAAGTGTAGCTCCCGATCATTAAATAATACCTGAATGTTCCTAACTCTGAAGAGAGCCATGTAGAACCAATACTGCCAATGAGCTACAGATGAAACTTGCTTTAGCTATAAAGATCCTCGTGTGCTTTCAAATTCATTAGAAACACTGCACCCTAAACAGCCTATTCTTCAGACTGAGTGTTATTGTTATTCACATAGCTTCAGTCATGTGGTCTGACATATTGTAAGTTGTTTTAATAATTCTTTGACCATAGGCTATATCCAACTGCCTGTTGCAGCTCTGGAGGGAAATGGGGCCCTTCACATCCGTTGACAAGGAAAGGGTAGTTTTGACTTTGTACCCTCTCTACGCACATAGATGAGAAAATGCAGCATAATGGTTCTCATTGTCAGAAAACCCTTGATCTTCCTGAGATGAATACAAATGATGAGGACAGTTTGGCAATAGCTATCGCACTGGGATTGTGCTGTAATCTACACACAGTTAAGGAAGGATAAAGACTGGAAAAAAGCTAGAGAGGTATAAACATTTGTTTTCCCTATAACATGGGAATCATTAAAGCAATCTTTTGAAGCAAATTGTATACTGAATAAAGAGATAAACAGAAGTAAGAAGCTTCAAGCATCCTGGAAAGTCACAAACATACCATGGATTGGATTAATACACACTAGAGTAAAAGATGAAGAAAATACTATTAATTCTAATATAGTGACACTGTTAGGTTCACGTTAGCTAGACATGTATCGCATCTCTTTTCAAGTCTGGCCTTTTCAGCAAGTTTAAGATTTTATGACTTAGTGCAATTAATAAGGCTATTCATTGTTCCTGGGATATTAAAAATGCCTTCTTTTGTGCAACGCTGTGGGCCCTGCTTAGCTTTGGCTTTACTTTCAGTAATTACAGTAGCTTAGGTCTATTGACAATGTATCAGATTAAAAAGAAAAAAATTGAAACTGTTATCAGTCTTAAAAACTGCTGTGCCTATTTTAAGAGGTTTCAGGTTATTTGCAGAACTAGGTACACGTTCTACCAACAAACATGTTTTTTTTTCCCAAACAAGTGGGAGAGATCTATAGTAGGTGGGCTTTATATTGATGCTCCCCCAATGAATGAAGTATCTTTTTTAACTGGCCAGTTTGTGATGAAGGTAGTACAAAACTATTTACTTAGCTTGGAAGCACAATGGAGCAAGTTAGCTTTACTGGACTCTGAATAACTAAGAGCAAGTTTTCACAAGGCACAGCAAAATTAGATTAGGAATTGTCATTGATGAGCTGTGGTGGCACAGCGGTTAGAATGCAGTATTGCAGGCTAATTCTGCTCACTGTCAGGAGTTTGATTCCTTCGATCCTGACTGGCTAAAGGTTGACTCAGCCTTCCATCCTTCCGAGGTCAGTAAAATGAGGACCCAGATTGTTGGGGGCAATAGGTTGACTCCATAAACCGCTTAGAGATGGCTGTAAAGCTCTGTGAAGCAGTATACAAGTCTAAGTGCGATTTCTAGTGCTATAAGAAAAATTTAAATCTACAGCTTGTATTAGAATCAATCAATCAATCAAGAAACAAAACATCCTTACATTCTTCACTTTCCTTATTCATGATTTTTCAAGTCATTAAAAATTGGCACAGGGTAGCTTCTTTGCCCTTATTAATGGTTAATTCATGCATACAATTAATTGATGAGTATGACCAAGAATTCCTCAGCCTCAGAAAATATTTTGTTCATTAAATGCCAACTTCCTTAGGTCTATATAAAAATGGCATAGCCGGTAGTAGCACTTAACTGAACTTGTTCAGTTTGAACATATTGTTTCCTCTTTCTAGGAAATAGAAGACATTTCTCAGTAATAGTTGAGCTTAATGAAAGTTTGCATGGGTCAGCTTTTAGCTAATCCATTTACTGACTGCAATTGGGATTGGCAACTCTGTCACTAAGCAACATGTTATAAGATGAAAAATCACTTCTACGTAGGAACTGTAAAACAACTGAACTAGAATTCATCAGCAGATTTAACACTACCTCTGAGTGATTAAACAGAGATTTCTGTTTATATTACTTAATGGTAAGTTATCAAACAACTTATGTTTGCATATTTGCATTATATCCAATAATACTATCTTTATGCGCCCTCCACTCAGAAGTTATCTGTGTATCTCATAGACCTTTATTCAGAAGGGCTATGCAATAATGCCTTTGCTTGCTTGGAAGATCTTGTAGAAAACTAAAAAGTACTTTTGTGGCAATTATTCCAAATGTTTTTTTAAAGTACAGGATAAAAGTTCAAGTGCATACCATAAGATGTCTATTTTTCCATATGTAACTTCTATGCAAAAATACACTGCATATGGTCGACTATGGTTGACTATTATGTGCTGCATATACTTCAATTCAAGTAGCTTAGATCTGCAATAAACAGCATCCTCTAGTGGATACTTAAGTGTTGCAATTTGAAAGTTTTTTTCCATGAATACATTCTTAAGCCAGATGTTTACTGTATTTCCTTTTCTGAGGTACCGAGTGGGGAAAAAAGGGTGACCACTAAAAGTGCTGCTTATTGAACATTTGTTGGTGATCTTTTCTCTTCTCTTTATGGAGTCAGCATATATCCCCCAACAATCTGGGTCCTCATTTTACTGACCTCGGAAGGATGGAAGGCTGAGTCAACCTTTAGCCAGTCAGGATGGAAGGAATCAAACTCCTGACAGTGAGCAGAATTAGCCTGCAATACTGCATTCTAACTGCTGCGCCACCACAGCTCATCAATGACAATTCCTAATCTAGTTTTGCTGTGCTTTGTGAAAACTTGCCCTTAGTTATTCGGAGTCCAGTAAAGCTAACTTGCTCCATTGTGCTTCCAAGCTAAGTAAATAGTTTTGCACTACCTTCATCACAAACTGGCCTTTATGAGATGAATGGTACCATGACTCTTTTGGCAAAAACATAAACAAGGGATTTTATCTGGAACCAAAACATGAAAAACATTTCAGTCATAATGTACCATAAAAGATATTAAGAACATTTAGAGTATCTTCTGCCCTAGGAAAAATTAAAACATGTAGGTTTTTTAAAAAAACACTTCATCAATTTTTCATAAGTAGGGAATCAACAGCTTAGAGGAAAGTCAAATATATGCTATTTGGTATGCAGGTAGTCCTCAAATTATGACCATAAATGTGCTTGAAATTGGGTGTTGTTGTTACTAAGTCAAGGTATCATTTGGCTGAACCCAATTTTTAACATTTTTTTACAGCAGTTGTTAGACAAACAGCATAGTTATTAGGCAAATCCATTACATGCAATGGGCATTTTTTTAACCAGAAACTAGAAGCATCAGAAACTGGCAAAAAAACAAAAAAATCAGTCATATGACCATGGGATGCTGCAAATGGCTATAAAGGTGAGCCAATTGCCAAGCCCCAAAATGCAATGTGTCTGGAATCTGGCGGTGCAGCTGTTGTAACTTCAAAAATGGGTTGTAAGTAACTTGTATGGCTCCATTGTAATTTTGGGCACTAGTTTTGTAAACTGAGGACTACCTGTAATTCAAAATGCTACGTAAACCCAGAAATGATCGTTTTAATTTTTGTCATAGTTTTAAGGATTTTGTTCTGGTGATATATAGAATATTTTACTTATCATGGCAAACAAGCCTTGTAGCTAAAGCCATTTTACAGCACTTTTCAATCCACCGAGGCTTAGGCTATTAACCTCCAATACAGCATTTAAAATGATATTTAATATTGAAGGCCTTAACCAGTCTCTTCCAACTGACAAGTGAAGAGTGTGAGTGCATTTATGCATTCGTATTTACCCTCTCAGGTAACCAGTGACCATGGCAAGTATGTCAGCAAATGTATTCCAATTAACTGCTGTATTACAATGTGTAAAAAAAAAAAATCTCTATATACAGATTTTACATTTTCATGTTTATATATGTATTATTCTTTTATGTTATCAGCCACCCAGTGTCACTTTTTGTGAGATGGGCAGCAATACATTTGATTAATCAATGGATCATTCAATTAAAGGAAAACCTTGCTCACTTTTTCTTCCGCCTTTCAAAAAAAAGGCCAGCTTAAATTACAAAAGGATTCATCTCAGATCACCTTAGCTCACCTCTATTAAGAACAATTGAACCGAGAGGTAGCAAAAGGAAGAAACAATGTTATTCTGAAGTTAAAATAATTATTCAATTGAAATAGAAGAGGAACAGTGGTGGACATCTCAATTTTTTATTAGTGCATAAAGTTAATGGTATGTTAAACCATCAATTAAAACACTGGTTTGGCAGTGGTCATCTTTCAAAAGTGAGGCAAAAACTACAATATTTGATGCGATCATGCTTTATGCACGAACAAGATCATTTTGTTTCAACCACAAAACTCAGTTCAAACTCTGTGATATGGCTTTGCAGATCAGATTAAGTGGTCCACAATTTGTAAATTTCAACTGAAGTGGGGGGTGGTAATGGGATAGTTTCAGTAATCCACACTATCTATCCAAAGGTTCTGATCTGACATTTCAAATCACTTCGATTTGATGCTTTGCTGCTCTGGTACTGAAATTAAACGGAACCTTATTTGATCACTTTAGTACATGGGATAGGAAAGGCTGGATAAAAATGCAATATACAATTTAATATTTACCTATGAGTTACATTTAAAAAGTTTTATATTTCATGAAGGATCGACTTACAAGTATTTTGAAAAGGAGTACTAACAAAGAATGCCTTGTAAACTCAGGTTTGCAATTGATCCAGAAAATGACTTTTTCCATGAGCTTTGTCTGCTAGAAGACCATACAAATGAATTGCACTACAGCACCATAAGGTACGTTTTTCACTTGTTTTGGAATAAAAAAAAGCCCAAAATATATCCAAGTCACAGCAGCCTATTAATTGAAGAACCCATTCCAGCAAAGCTGGCTTGAGGGAACCTTATCAATTAGATTTCTACTGTATCTACCAATTCCCCCATTTGTATCTGCTCTTGAGGAGGCCCTATGCTTTCACACACCCCCCCGCCCCAAGTTTTACTGCATGACACTCAGCTTCCTCCATGCCATTATAGTATTTGCATTTTCTTGGTACTGGGATTTTCTGTTGCAAAAACTGCTAGGCAAAATGGGAGAACTCCCAGAGATTTGGCACTTTCATCTCAGTACTAGTTTCTGATCTGATTTCAATATATGTGGTATTTTTGTCAAGGCATACATTTCTACATTTTGAAATTGAGAAAGAAAACTGGCCAGTAATGTGGTCCCAGGACTTCACTGCGCTCTTTTCAAGAGCCAACACAAGCAGTAATTCTATCTACATGCTTCTCATTATACCATGTGTTTTAATTTGGTCTGTACAATACACAAAACACCTTACAACCAATTTAATATCTCAACAGATGTCAAGTCTTCAAGGAATTTTATAAGAAGCTGATAAACCTTAAAAATGTTATGGCTACTTGTCCTATTTGGTGTTACCCTGAAAGCAAGCAATGGCTACTTGGTCTCTAAAGAAGCACCATCACCTCAGCTTAGAAAAACATAGGAAACTATCTGGAAATAAGGGGGGTCCCTTAGGCGGACAAGAATTTGCATGGCTTGTAGTCACTATTCCAGAGCAATTGGTGGGGAGACAATAAGCATTTGAATCAACATGCAGGTTCTACTGGCTTCCATATATCATCAAGCAGCAGATTAATAGTTAACATCATACCTCCTAGCTCAGAATTTATTTTGATCTCATGGCAAATAAAACTTGTTAGGAGTACAGTAACTTCCAAGAGAAATACTGCATTCAACACTTGTCAAGAGATAAAAATAATAAATACAATACAAACTGTAAGCATCCATTTGTAAGAGATTTCAGGCTTCTTCTATGGCACTGTTTGCGGTCTCTGTTCAGTACAGCATTGCAAGACATGATCTTCATTCTTGTAAAGCAGGGGGGTCAAACTCATGTCATCATGTGATGCATCAGGACTTTTCTCCCCTTCGCTAAACTGGGCATGGGCATGGCCAGCGTGCGACACATCTGGCCTGCGGGCTGGGAGTTTGACAGCCCTGCTGTAGAGTAACATGACCGGAGATTTCTACCAACAGATGGAGCCTATTATCATCCCAGGCAGAAGTACAGAAACAGTCAAAGGCAGCAGTCAGCCCTGAAAACACAGACTGTGCTTGACTAGACATCTGGATGTTCTAAGTGTGGTATCCTAGGGGGAGAAGTAACGTAGGTGCTTCTCAAAAGAACCCCCCCCACCTTGAAAGAATGGATAATTTGGGTGGTGGTGATTTTCACCATCAGGGGAGAAGAGTCTCCATTTCCCCACCCCACTACGGGGAAAGAGACAAATATCACACTGCAACAAATAACCGCCCACTCTTCATTTAAATAATGAACCCAGAAAACCTTCAAGCAACTTAGGGACAAAATTGTGCAGTTTGGAGTAGGGAGAAAAGGCTCTCAGATTAAACCAATTTAGAGAATTGCTTCAAACAATAATAAAGAACAGAAGACCTTTTTTTTCTAAAAATGTTTTTTTTTACACATTTTCCAGCTATTTATAAAACAGCAACTAAATACCAATAAAGTCTGAACCAAAGGAATGTGCTTCAGAAAAAAATTCACACATTTAAAAGAAGTGTTTCTATTAATGCAGTATGCCCATGTGTTTTTGTGTAACTGTTAATCTCTTTCACCTGATTTTTAAAAACTTAAAAACACTCTTCGCCGGTCCCTAGGTCCATGAAACAATATTGCATTTAGAAGAGAAGTGCTCCCATGCTGCCAACTTCACTCTGCTCTTTTACAAAGATTTCAAAGTATTGGTAAATGATGGTGACAGCCAACAAGATTCCCGTGCCTGATCCTATTGCCCCAAGGAAGTCTGCCAGCACAGAGAGGGCACCAATGCAGAGGCCACCAAAGGCGGCGGCTGTTGGAATGTATCTGAAAAAGGAGGAGCAATAAAATAAAAGTTAGGCCAAAAGATTTAAGGGAAATAATCTACTGGCACAGCTACTGCAGAAAATACTGAGGCAAACTACAGGCAATCCTCAACTTATGACAGTAATTGAGCCTGCCCTTTACACTCTTATGTCATTGCAGTCATTAAGCAAGGTGCCCATGTGATTGCCTTGCTCAACAACTGCTATCTTAGCCCTCTCAGGTGCAGCTGCTAAGAGACAGTGTAGGTTAGTGGTCCCCAACCTTTTTGGCTCCTTGGAGCGGTGGCAGGGGAGGAGGGGATGGTTTCACGCATGCAACCTAATTTCACGCTTTGTGCGGTAGTGCGACCTGCATGTTGGGGACCCCTGGTGTAGGTTGTTAAATGAACAAAGCGAAAGAGCTGCTTGCCAAGAGAGAAGGCAACTCTGTGCAGGGCTAGAGAAGAGAAGTTCAGATCCTGATGATCCAAGAGCCCCATTTGCATGCAGACTAAATTTGCAATCTCCGTCCACGTGAAAAGTGTTTGAGCGGCCCTGCGGTGGGTTGGAAACGGAGTGAATCGTTCAGTTTCCAACTGCCCCAGGTCACTCAAACACTTCTCACCTGAAGCCTGGAAAATTCTGGAGTCATGATCTCGTGCAACTTCAGACACCTATCTGCTTTTGCAGAGAATGGGTGCTTGACATCCCACGAGATCGGGGCACCCAGAAAGTTCCAGTCTTGGGGGGGGGAGTGTTTGCATGCTAATGAGAGACCTGAAGCAACGCAGGTTTGTTGCCCCAAAGCTTCACTTTAGCGTGTAAATGCTTTTCTGTCCCGAGCCTGGAAACCTTTGGAGGAGACTCACCGAGGCTGCCCACCGCTCCAGAAGTGGCAGGCAGCCTCAGTGAGTCAGAGAAGCTGAGCAGGGCGCACTTGTCTTGGAGAGGAGACAGCTCACTTTCAAGGGTGAGTCTTCATAGACCTGCCTGTGGAGACCCGACAGGGGTGTGTGGGGGGGTGGGTGGGAAGGAATAGGCAGGACGAATGTTGCAGAGCCTCATTCATAAGGGGGAATGCCGGCCTCATAACTTCAGGACTGGGTCGTAAGTACGGGGGGGAGGGGGGGGAGGAGCTACATCGTAATTTCAAACTGTCGCTAAGTGAACTGTCATTCTTGTATTCAATTAAAATACAATCCAGGCTGCATGTACCGTATTTGCCGGCGTATAAGACGACTGGGCGTATAAGCGAGCCCCCAACATTTCCACTCAAAATATAGTTTTGTTATATACTCGCCGTATAAGACGCCCCCACTTGAGGCATGCTTTTCAAGGCAAAAAGTCGTCTCATACGCCAGCAAATACGGTAAGTTGTAACACTTGGGGTATTCTGGATATAATTCTTGATTGACACCCCCAACCCCTTTCCCCCAAACTTACAAAGCCACCAAAATGCTTTAGAGAGGCAGCTTCGCCTTTCTCAGGCTGGCACTCAATTCCTCTCCCTTTCTTTGTGACAGCCCCGCGTGCGTGCCACGGGACTCCAAGGGTGGGGGATGGACAGCTGCCAACTCACTCACTCACTCTCTCTCTCTCTCTCTCTCTCTCTGTGTGTGTGTGTGTGTGTGTGTGTGTGGAGGGTAATTCCGGCTATCTCTGGCCTCCGCTCGGTTTTAAAGTCGCTTGGCCGGTTCCCAAGTGCAGCGCGCGCTGGCGGTGCAGGGAGGCAGATCTTTCTCTTAAGCGGGGAGGGGAGGAGGGGACAAGAGGAGGGACGGGACGGGACAGGGGCGGGAGGAGGGCGCTCGCCTTCTTCCACCGCCCACCGGACCCTTTTCTTCCCAAGGGGACCCTGGAAAGCAGCTCGGGAGCTGGGTGGCCCTGCCCAGCGGGGTCCCATCAGGAACTTCCTGAGGACATCCCCCTGCCCCAAGCACAGCCCTCCCGGTCTTTCAAAGAGGGAGGGAGAAGCGGGAGGAGCAAATTGCCGCCCCCGCCCCGCTGCCCAGAAGGAGGGCGCCACAGTCCACCCCCACCACCTTCTCCCCCCCACTCCCTGGGCCATTACGCGGCTCGGGGCTGGCTGGGCGAGCGGCCCGCCAGAGACCCTCCCGCTCCACCCCCACCCCACCTCCAGATTGGCCTCCGCAAGCGCCCGAGCCGGGCGGAGGGTGGGTGGGTGGGTGGGAGGAGGAGGAAGAAGAGACTCTGGCTGGGCTTGAAGGGGCTTCGCAAGTTGCGGAGCTCCCCCCGTCGCTCTTGCACCGGTGACAATGTATTTACCGGCGTATAAGACGACCCCCCACTTGGAGGCATGTTTTTAGGGCAAAAAGTCGTCTTATACGCCGGCAAATACGGTACATTTTATTTCTGTTTTACATACATGAAGGAAATTATTTACTTCTTTTAACATCAGCATCAGTAGTGAGAAAAGTTGCCTTTTTAAAATAAGCAAACCATGAGGTTTATTGCCTTTGCTTTACCAAATATAAAGCAAGCATTCTCAGGAATATTATGGAGAACATTTTCTAAGGCTAGAATTTCAGTAACAAGGATAGAACACAGAAGGCCGTTAAATCTGCAAGGTAGTTTATTTCCAGTTCTCCTTCTCTAAAACAAATGCTCAAATAGCAACACAGATTACAATAACGCTACAGATTTATAACTCACCTGTTGAGTTCATGAACCATGGAGGTTTCTCTGTGGCCCCTCATAACCATCTGTTGCTCTTTCAGTTGTTTAGCAACCTGTATTCCAAAATAAGTAAAATTTTAGCATTTCGTGAAGAGAATCAATACATTTGGTTGCTATAAAAATTTAAGAACCTCAATAATTCTTAACATCAGAAACAGTATAAGGATATGGCAACTAAATCTAAAAGATTTAACTTATTAAGGCACAATGCCATCTTCTCAAGTAAACCCAGGGAATAATTTCTAGAAATGAGTTATAAACATTTATAAATTCATACATGAAAGATTTTGGTGCCCTGAGAATGGCTATAGAATGAGCATAGCCAGGGATTTATCCCACCCAAGATTTGGAGGGATGGGGGTGGTGGTGGAGGGTAAGTTTGGATGTTAAGCAACTAAGGGTAAGCCTATTTTCTAGCATATATTCAGCAATAGACCCAGATTAAATCCACAGCATCTCCACATGCTCAGGGGAAAGTGCTTGGAGTGCCCCAGTCAGGCACTAAAGAATACCAATTTTAATAGAGCAGCAGTGTGAGGCATATCCTGTAGAATTTGACCTTTCCATGATTTTTTTCTTCAAATGCTTACAGCAGTGTTTTAATGTATCTAAAGGTGTGAGATTTACGCTATTTACTTACATCTTTTGCAGATGAGCCAGAGACTTCAATCCAGGTTTTGGAAAAGAAAGCACAGGAACCCAACATAAACACAATATAAACAACTGCGTGAACAGGATCATCTAAAACTGATGTAAAAGACTCAGGAGGCGACAGGTAATAACAAAGACCACCAACAGGATAGGAACGGGCAGGACCTCCAGTTGATGTATCCTACAGTGGAAACAGATTGTTTTCAGCAAAATTGGATTAAACTTTCTTGAGTGAATAAGTATTATACAATTGCTAGCAACCAATTTAGTCAAGTTAGGAATATTTATGTATAATAGTGATGAGTCTTCTGTTGCATTGCAAAGATGCCTGCATGCAACTGTTAGCATAATATAATAAAATATGCTAAGGTTAATATAATACAAAGGAACTGGTAATAAGACAAAAAATTAAGTAAGGATCAGTATGAAAGGCCATCTCACTTTAAAGACAAATAGTAAATAAAAAACACATACAATGTGTCTACTTATATGTCTATGTGTCTACTTGGAAGAAAGGACTGGAGAATTTATCAAGTTTTTAAAAGTATAGTACTGTAAATCTGCCTTCTTTGCAGTGGTGCCTTTGCTAGAAGCATTTTAAAGTACAGAGTTATGGAGAGCTTACAAAATACTTACAGACCAAGTACCCAGAAGGCTAACCAATATGTTGCCACTAAAACGAGCAGAGAGCATCTGAGAAATTACATACAAGTTGGAAACCAATGCAGACTGAAGAATAATGGGAATATTGGAGGTATAGAACAACTTGATTGGATAAGTATTGTATTGGCCACGGTAGCGAGCAGATTTTATAGGGAGGTCCACTCTAAATCCCTGTGGATCACAAAGGGAAAGAAATTAAAATGTAAACACAACAAAAATGTAATTCAGTGAAGTACTTGCCCCAAGGGTCAATCAAATCAAGGTTATTTTTAACAAGCAATTTCAAACAAAATGCTATATCCCTCCCTTTATTAGCTGATATAGGTAATCCCTCTTTAGCGACCACAATTGTTTGTTAAGTGAAGTGGTCACCAAGTGAAACCACAACTCTGATTATGATCTTACTTCTGCTGGCAGGAAATATCTAATGTTTCAATTAGCTTTATACCAAGATAAAAGGATAACTCATATTAGTATAGTATCACTTCTAATCTACAGTACATCCTTACATATCTCCAATAAACCTTGTGGAAATATTCAAACTCCATATTTTGGTTATGTATTAATAAGCATTTCATCAGAAATTATATGGCCTTAATAAACATCTTCCCAGGCCTGAATAGAATATGAAAATATATTAAACTCTAAACCGTCATTCTATACTTCTACATACCTGGAAATAAATGACAACAGCAAAGACAAATATGGTGGAAATCAAGTTCATAAGGTTGGGGAGATTCTGCCGATAGAAGGCTTCCCTGAGAGCTCTAACTTTGTCTGTGCGAGTAGCCAGCAGATGGAACAGAGCAATGATGGCGCCTTCAAATTCCATGCCTTTTAATGAACAGGTGAAGAAATTATTAACTACTGTATGAAAAGCTGTTGCTTTATAGTCCTTGCCTCTGAAAGGTGGCAATTTAGAATAGTCCGTATACTCCAATTACTCCTAAGACTGATTCATTCTCTAAAAATGAGATTAAACCCCAATACTTCCTTCTTAGTCATTGACTAGTATTAAAACTAGCAGCAACTGCCACTTATTAAATTTAACTTATAATATCAATTATAAGAACAGTAAGAAATTAGCAAAAAATGATAAAAACAGAAATAGGTTATGAAATTAATATATAAAACAAAGAGAAGTAAATAAAATGGCAACAATTTTAACAATAATAAAAATCAACCAAAGGCCTATAAAGCTACATGAATCATTGTCTGCTAACTCTGATCATACAGAAATGAAGAGCCCCTCTGTGAAGGACTGAAAAAGAACTATAAACATATTTGGAGATAAATTCTGATTGAAGGGAATGTTTTTCCAGCAAAATTGGTTTGCTGCATATTGCTATCAATTTTTTGAAAAGACAACCTGATTGTTTTAAAATTAAAACAATATATAATAGTATAACAGTATATAATAATATACCATGCATATTTTGGTTCACTGCCATGTATGAAACTGGCCACTGTGGTTTGCATGGTTTGAGGATTCTATGTGAACTAGGCCACAATTACCTTTTAAATAAACTACAATTAACTACAATTCTATAGAGGAATTATTGAGTCTGTCATCTGCACCTCTATAACTGTCTGGTTTGGTTCTGCAACCCAAAGGACAGACACAGACTTCAGAGGATAATTAGGACTGCAGAAAAAAACAATTACTACCCACCTGCCTTCAATTGAGGACCTGTATACTGCAAGAGTCAAAAAGAGGGCTGTGAAAATATTTACAGACCCCTCACATCCTGGACATAAACTGTTTCAACTCCTTCCCTCAAAACAACACTATAGACCACTGCACACCAGAACAACTACACACAAGAACAGTTTTTTCCCCAAACACCATCACTCTGCTAAACAAATAATTCCCTCAACACTGTCCAACTATTTACAAAGTCTGCATTACTATTATTAATCTTCTCATCATTCCTTATCACCCATCCCCTCCCACTTGTGACTGTATGACTGTAACCTTGTTGCTTGTATCCTAACAATTGTTATTGACTATTTCCTAGTATGATTTGATTGCTTATTGTACCCTATGACTATTAAGTGTTGTACCTTATGATTGACTCTTGATGAATGTATCTTTTATGAATACTGACAGCATTTACACCAAGACAAATACCTTGTTTGTCCAATTACACTTGGCCACTATTCTAATAATTCTAATTCTATTCTAAACAAACTACAGTTTAATCGGATATATTAAATATGCAATATATGCATTACCAAAGAGTCTCATCTGCTCAAGTGCTGGGGTAATACCTTTGAAAAAAACCCACTCATGCTGAAGTGTAATATACAAAGTAGTCAATAGTTAACATTATTACCTCTATGCTATGTCTGCTCAACAGAATGGAGTTTCCTTACATGCAAATATAACACCCAAGTTTGCATTATAATGTATTTCCTGTTTCTGGCCTATATTTTTTATCTTTCCATAAGCATCTTTAAACAGTAACAGTGCAAATTATAAGATGAATTGTTTAGGATCTTCATCTGAAGGCCTGTGGATTTAAACTGGAGAAAAGAAGTGCTTTGCTGCTTGGTTTTCCATACACTCACTTAAAACTCCCTGGGTTTCCTATAATTATTAGTACTGCTAATAATGAGAGATACAAACTTTCCCAATAAGCCAATTCTTCCATGAATTGCCAAACAAGTGAAATCTACCACAATACACACATTTTCACAGAGGTATTCAGGGTTCCAGGCAGCCATGTTTTTTTAAAGATAGTATAGCATATAAAAATTCAAGCAAACCACTACACGGCTCCTTATCCTTACTAACTTGCTATTTTTTCTTTTTCAGATGATATTCAACATATTATGCTACTGGATATTGGACAACTAGGAAGAGCTTAGGTTTTTTTTCTTGTTTCCTTCCAAGAGATTGATATGTATCTCTTCAGAGAATGATTACCTCGGCCAGTGTTCACTGTAGTTGGGCTGAATGCCTTCCATACAATAGTCTCACAGATATTAGTAGCAATGAAGAGAGAAATGCCAGAGCCAAGACCATAGCCTTTTTGCAGAAGTTCGTCCAACAGAAGAACTATCAAACCAGCAACAAAAAGCTACAAGGAGAAATGTGTAATATATCAATCACTTAAATTAAAAATAATACAGAAACAGTTAAATAGGTACAGCAATTTCTATAAATACTTGTCTGTGGAGATCACTTAGTAAGGAGGGCAGCCCTTTTGGGTACTATGTTTCTGTCAGCTTCAACCAAGTTGATTAAGTCTCTTATCTTTTCAAGAGTGTTACTGAACGGGTAGGGTAAACACACAATTGTGAAATGTGTAAATCTCAGCTCTTTGGTTGTGAGATTAATACACCAAGAAGTGAAACGTTCCATAGTAAATTTCCTGCCTAAGAAAGAAGCTTCCAGATGACTGTTAAGAGCATTTAACATTCTTGCAGAGAAAGGACTGAATTAAACAAGTTTGCAAAAGGGCCCAATTTCAATTTTAAATTTTAAATATCTAAATCCTAGGCCTACATCCAGAAGAGTTTTAATGACTTAAAAATTACCTGAATGGTGATAAGGAGACAAATTCCTGCTCCCATCTCTGATGGGTCTCCGTACATCCCAGTCATTACATAAACAATAGATTGTCCAATAGTAATAATCATGCCAAACACTGGAAAAGAATTACAAGACCCAAAAAAAAAGTGAATGCAATTTAACATTCCAAATTTCCTGAGATCAATTTATATTATTCACTGTCTATATCTGCATGAATAAAATAAAAATGAATAGAATAAAAAAAAAATTCCCATTCCTTACATTTCTGTGCACCATTGAAGAGAGCTCTGTCTTTTGGTGTATCCCCAACTTCAATTATTTTGGCACCAGCCAGTAGCTGCATGATGAGACCAGATGTGACAATGGGAGAAATGCCTAATTCCATCAGCGTGCCTGTTGGAAATCAGAAACAGAGTGAAAGGATCTACCAATCCTTTCTGCTCAGCCTTACACAGATAACCGGCCACCTCAAGACATTATAAAAATGGAGAAACCAATTAAATTGTCAATGGAACTTCATTCTTTGCCATTTTACAAAAAAAAAAAAAATCACTGTTATATTATCAAATTATGAAAGGCTGTTTTTGCTGAAACTACAGTTCATTTTGAAGAATAAGCCTCATCCTTTAGAAACAGCATTTCCCAACCTATTGATGCATAATAATTTGATATTCTTTTTAAACATACAGAAAATGCTGGTTGTAAAGATTCTGCAAATATGCCAATATTATTTCCAGGCAAATCAAAATTCATAAGAATAATCAAAAGAATTCTGAACACTTTTGAAATTTGAATTATGCTCTTCAAGTTTGTCCCTGTGTAGAAATTTGCATTGCCAACTAGTAACAAAAACTGGGAGTACAAATTTAAAGAATGTTTAAGATGGTATGTACAACACAAAAAGAAACATAGTTAAAAAATATGAACTAGTATTATACTAGCCTTACCAATTTTCAAGCATATTGCCCTGCAAAGAAGAGAGTTTTACCAGATTATGTGAGCTAAAAAGAGGCTGGTTTTCAGAAGTTCATCAAGTTAAGGGCGAGGGCGGGGTGGATGGGTGGGAGGAAAACATGGCCTCTTTTAGCTCTGCTAAAAAAACCAGTAACTTCTGATTCATTATCTCCTTCAAGTCCAGGCAGCCCACTTAGCTATTAATATATAGCACTCTGTGTGCATATGTACACACATTCCTTCAAGTCAGCATAAGAGAGAACTAGAATTCACAATCTCATAGTTTCTATCCTGGTGCCTTAACTACTATACAAAACTGACTCTCCTATAACATTGACTTGACACAAAGTAATGGAAATCTCCAATAATTTTTGATACTTGTCAGTCAATTTCTCAGCCCCAGTCCCAATGGTAAAATCGGTGAAATATGTGAACTTTAAAATGACGCAAAATATGCTTCTATCTTTGTAATGACATCATTATGGCCAACCTACAAAATCCCATTTTACTATCACAATATCCAAATCAAAATAATGCATATTTAAATCCCACTGATTAGATGGAATACTATTACTGAAGTCAGTGGGAATGCAAACTGCTTAACTCAAAGGAGAAACCCAGTTTGCTATATGATAGAAATGAAATTTAGCAAATAAATTAAGGTGAATTTCAATACCTCTGTTGGAAGCCAGAATTACTCTTATCCAATAAAAGGGATCAGCTGAATCCGATGACATAATACCAAAAAGAGGAATCTGGATTTTTTAAAAAAGAAAGCAAAATTATCATAGGCATGGCTCTCTAGCTTTAGTTTTAAAGAAAGTCTTGAAGTAATAAACAGAAAATACCTGGCAGCAGACCAAAAAGATGAAGAGAGTAATAGCTGTCCATAGCACCTTTTCTTTAAACTGGATCTACAATAAAACATGAAATTGTGAAAATAACTGTCATTGCCAACATTTGGCTAAAGCAAAGCATGATGTTTCCATGAAAAATACAGCTAATATTGTACAGCTCAATACGTCTTTCCCTTTTTTCCCTCACAACTCTCCAAAAATGCTGAATAGAAGGCTGACGGACACTTCTGCATGAAAATTGCTGTGATATAGGGTTATATGTTATATTATGTGGAAACCAGAAAGGAATGTTTAACATATTTAAATTTCCAACATTTCCATGCTACTTTTACTAAAACACACACTCAAAAGCAGAACATTGGTAAAAACAAAGCTTTCCAGTTAAAATTATTCTTGAGTAATTTAGTTGGAATTACCAGTATCATAAACCCCTATATTCACCCAGTTGGAAATCAGATGTAGAGGCATAGTAATGCTAATATCTATAAGTAAAATGCTATATATGGAAGTAAATGTTATCAAAAATGATAGCAGCATATTTTCCACCTATACTACTAAGAAATGACCACTATAAAACCAGCCTTCTGATGCCTTTCAGCCAAGATATTATGGCAAAATGAATACCAACTAACCCTATTCATTGGGGGAAAAAGAACCATTTACAAACAGCTTGTTTTCCCCTTCCTTTTCTAGAAGCAACATTTAATTCTACCAGTTGGACTGGCAGTCTGGATTGTGGAAATGAGTAAAGTGTATGTTGAATTCTGCTATCAAGCAAATGATGCATTTTTATTCACATTAAACATGTATTCCAGTTAATCACACTGCTATCATTTGCCAGACAGATATTCCTTTCTGCCTTTTTGCTCAAACACTGCTATTGTGTTCATTTTTTAAAAATGTTAAAAGAGCCTAGAGGTTTAATTGAATAACTTTAGGATGTTTGTTTGGGAAAAAAAAGGGAAAAGGACAAATATTTTTCTTTTCCTATTAATCTTTTATAAATATTCTGGCAAAACTAGAATTCTATAACACATACATTACCTTCCTTTCTGGTTTTTGAATTTCTGGTAAGATAACGCAGAAGGGCTTGATTACTTCAAGAAATTTAACTGTGAAGAAAATTTTGAGAAATAAAGCAGACATTTATCAATTAACAAAGATTCATCAAAAAGAAAAATCTTAGCTTGTTCAAAATCCACTAATTGCTATATGGTTATCATTTATATTTTGGGATTTGGACTAGAACACCTCCCTTCGAACCCTGATTCTATGATAAACCAAATATAGAAAATGATCTGGGAAGATTGACACATAAATGCATAGTCCTGTTTGAAGAAAAATAAATGGAAGATCATCAGATCATATACAAATTAAGTAGCTACCTCTACTAAATCTGTGTTCTGAAGTTAAAGATAATCAAAACAAGGAGTCTGTAATAAAAATGGCATTATCTTTAATTTCCCATCAAGAACAATTTGTAAAAGCACTGTGATGACTGCTGTTGATTTCAGCATTACCTGTGATGTTTCACAAACATTAAAACTACAGGACTTCCTTCAGGTCACCTTGTGCTTATCATGCAAACAATTACAAATGCACTGCTGGTAATATTAACCTCATTAAGATTATTTTAGTCTGCTTCTAACTATCTTAAAAGAAAGCCAGTAAGGAAAAAAACAGTAACTAACATATGCAGATTAAAATCCTAACAAATTGTAAGAACATAAAATAATATTTAGGACCAAACAACATCTTTCATACTAGCTGTGATCTAATACATTTGGATGTCTGTTATGAGAAGGATGGACCAAAAAAGATAACAATTCACATCAAGTTAAAGGCTGGTCAAACACAACCCACAGGAGAGGGAAGGACTCTAGCTGTGTCTCAAAACATTGTCAGAGGGAACTCAAGCAGCACATTTCGTGTGGGATTTAGGTTTTCTGAAACAAGCACAAGACTGACACCGGTAGTAGATTTTCAACCGGGATGATCATTGTATCGTTTTCTGTAGACAACTCCCTTTTAAGTTGCAAAAAGTTATAATCGAATGCAGAAGAAAAGTTGCTCGGTTTGCAACTACAGCCAGGCCCCAAACACAGGAGCTAACCCCATTTCTGTACGTTGTGAAAGCAGCCTATTTCATCTGTGATTCCACAAAACCTTTCAGATTTGACCCCCAAGAACCTCTCGTGTATAAATCCGAACCTAGTCCGAATTTTGTTTTTTTCATACCTCCCATTTCTGCAAGTTAAACGACACTCAGCCTCAAATTGTTCCACCTATGGACGGACGGACGGACCTCGAAGAGCTCACCTGAACTATTTTTGAACTCCGGCCGTTAGTTAGTCTCGGGGACATTCGCCTTTTAATCACCAAGAAATGCCCCCGACACCACCTGTCTTGCCAAAAAGCCCTCCGACCCCCCTCCCAACAAGTCCGACAGCCTAAGCGGGCGCATATGGTGACCACCATTCAGAGGGGCGATCCCGCAGCTCCATAGCCTAACCGTCCCGCCACCGTCTTCCCGCATCTCCAGGCAAGGACACCCGTTGCCTCCAAGCCGCCATTTCGCGTCTTTCACCCTCAACTTCCCCACCCGTAACTGGTCGTCCTCCACCCCCCCGCCCCCAGCAGCTTCCCTTCCTCCCCGAGACCATCTCGACGAACGGCCGGCTCCCTCCTTCCCTCTCCCGCTCCACAATCGCCTCTCGCCAGCGCCTACGTCGCCGTCCAGCCGATACTCACTCCCCATCTCGGCGCCCTCAACGCGGAAAAGGAAGGGCCGAGCAGCAGCAGCAGCAACTGCAACTCTCCCCTCAAAAAGACACGTCAGTTGATCGAAGCCCCACCCTCCGGCTTCCTTCCGGTTCCTGCCACGCACTGGTAACCGCTACCAAAGTCGCGTACGCCCGCGCAAGCGCGCCAGGTCTTTTATTTATTTATTTTTAACCTACCTGCCGAATATACTTTTCTCTAGGACTACAATTCCCAAAGCCCTTTGAGAACGGGGAAAGGCTCTCTGGAGAAAATGTACGGCGGTCTCAAGTCTGTCATGACGGGATCGCGCTTTGTAGCGCGAGCGAAGGCGCAAAAGTGGTTTGATCTCTGGTCGCCAGCGTGGCTTGAAAAGGGTTTTGTTTTGGGTATGGGTTTGTTTGTATTTTTGGCAGTATTTTGGAGGCTACGAAGAATAATTTGCCACGTGTTATTTACAGTCGGCAATTTGTGTGTGTGTGAAGTCGTTATAAAACAATGATAGATTAGATGGAGTGAGAGAAGCAAATATTTTACAGACTATGCAGCTGATGCAAAACACTGAAAACTATAAGGTGGTAGACGATCAGATCTGCAAGAATTGGAATTATTCTGTTGGGAATTATTCAGCGCTTTCTGGAAGGGCTGGTGGGCAGAAAGCCAGCTTTCCTCCTTGTCCTGTAGCAGAATTTTGCCAGGCAATGCTGCACATTTTTGAGTGCCCTGGCCTATTCCACTGGATTTAATGGATAAATCAGGTGGCACGTGATGTCTTTTCTGCACTCGCAGACCTTTGGGGGGAGAAAACTGAAAAAAAATAAAGCCTTTCTGCCAAGGGTCAACATACAGAGGCAAAAACGTAGTGGCTTCGTTTATACATTGCACTAAGCCATGTTTTCTCCTAACCATAATTTATGGACTCTATACATTACATAAAACCAAAGCAAATGACATTAAGCTAGTTAATAGAGTTCATTAAACTAAGCAATGGCCAACATCGCCTCCATCTGTCTGCTGAGCTAAATAGCTAGCTTCTAGGTGAGACTTTCTCCTCACAAGTAATCTGATTGACCTCTGCTTGGCAATTGACATGTATTTATGATGGTTCACAGATCACATGATCACTTTGTGATTTTTCTCAGCCAGATTCCAACAAGCAAAATCAACACAAGCTGGATTCACATAATAACTGCGTGATTCAATTAACAACTGGTGATTTGCTTGATGATCGCAGCAAAAAAAGATTATAAAATCATTTAACAATTGTCTTGCTTAGTGATGCAACTCTGGTCCAAATTATGGTTATAAGCTAAGGACTACTTGTATTACTTGTGTTTTACCCTTCTCTTACCCAAAAACTATGTAAAGAAGCAACCTAGGGATCTCCATACATTCAGGCTATGATCCTGTAAATGTTAAGTGTTTGAAGCTGAATGCTAGCCCTTGTCAATAAAAGCATTGCCATGTGCACTGTTTACCCCATGTAAATAGAAGAGAGGAGTAGAGTGACAATTCAACAATATTTGGAAGACATATAAGAGCAAATACAGTGCTAAAGGGGTGGGGACAAACAGCAATTATGCATTGCCATCTGATTATTTATTAGGTTTTATGGCAGTTTACAATTAAAAGAGAATCAAAATAACCAAATTGACACCAGAAGTATTAAAAATTAATGACATGGTCAGTACTTAAAAACATATTCAACAACTGTGCTTTTAGGACAGTTAAGAATGAAGAGTTGGTGTCCCTCAAGAACTAGGGCATCTACAGAAGAGAAGTTTCAATCATGAGTTGCCTTTCACTTCCTTGTCCATTTGCCATTTTCTTGCAGCCCTAGCTGAGATAGTATTTAAGATTAATAGCAATTGCCTTATGTTTTCATCTCCCATTCTTCAGTGGGAGCCAGCTTGGTACTACTGAGAGGCTCAGAAGCAGAGGGCTTGGTAAATTGATAAATATTGTGTATGAAGAGGGAACTTTATTGTATATGTATTCTTCATTAATAGGTAGATGCAATGTCTTGGAGATGATCCCTAAAAGAAACAACCAGTTTTCAGAGTCAAGGATGTATGGAATAGTTTGAACATTTGTTGTACAATAACAAAAATAAACAATTGAAATGAAAACCTTATCAGGTCATGGCTGACTGAAGTAAACAAGCAGTATCTGTTGTTTCTTAATATATAGAATATCTTGTCACGTGCTGTCCAGTATCTGAAGAAAGAAGGATACATCTGGTACTGATTGAATGCTTCTCTATTTGACCTTCACTGCTTGAACACATGGATACAGTGCCTCCATACAGACATTCAATAAATTCTGTTTGCTAAAAACTGCATTCCAAGGGCAATGATGTTGAACAAATTATCCAATGCTGCTATGTTCTATGGCATCACCATCAGCCTGAACAAGACTGAAGTACTTTACCATCCCCTGCCAGACACCAGGTCCATAGAACCAAAAATCCCTGTTAACGCCCAACTGACAAATGAAAACAGCTTCAAATACTTGGGAAGCATCATCTCAAGTGATGGGTCTTTGGACAAAGAAATTGATTCCAGAATCAACAAGGCAACCCAGGCACTGGGGCAACTGTATACTGGAGCACTCAATCAACACAACATCCATATTCCACAAAGCTGAAACTCTACAGAGCTGGGATTTGGATTGCATCCCTGATTATCCCTTCTGAACTATGAATATGAATCCTAAATTCTGTACTGAAGACCCATCAAGCAGCTGGAGAAATTTCACACGTGCATTCTCTGCTCCATCCTCAGCATTCGTTGGCAAGGCTATGTCTCCAACTTAGAACTCTTGGATTGAGTCCCTGATTATCACAGCCCACGTGAAATGGGTGGGACATGTCATCAGAACAGATGACTATCATATGCCTTGCTAGTTGGTCTATAATGTACTGGAGTCTGGGAAGAGACGTTGAAAGCTACAAAGACACTGAAAGGAACACCACGACACTGTGATATCCAGCCAAGGGAACTAGAAATTGCAACTGCTGAAAGAATCTGCTGGCGAGACCTGTGCTGTGACACCAGTTTTGAGGACAGGCACCACCAAAAACTCATGGAAAATCATGAGTGCCACCCACTGTTATCACAACAACAGATTTCCGGTGTCCCCACTGTACTAGACACTGCACTGCCAGCCTGGGGCTGCAGAGCCACCTCCATGTCCACAAATGAACTCCGCAAGTGTCTTATTTGAATCTGAAAGACTACCATATCTATAGTGCACTGAACACACATTTCTGCTTCCTGCAAATAGTATGGGCAAATAAACAAACTCAATTTTTGAGACTTGATCAGAAAAATAACTTCTAGGTTCTTCTTTAGGTCCTAACTCAACCGTGAAAGATAACTGTCTTTGCCTCAAGGAGTGCATCTCCTTCTTTCAAACTGCACAGTCCAACAGATGGTTTGTACCAGTATCTCCCCTTTTTTTGTAGTTTGGCTTCTTTTTTTCTGTCTCTCTGAGAAGTGGTTTCCTCCTTACTAGGGCTGAGAGAAAGTCATAGGCCCAAGGTTACCTAGCTAGTTTTATGCCCAAAGTGGGACTAGAGTTAATAGTTTCTGGGTTTCCCACCTGAAGTCTTAATCATTGCACCAAACTGGCTCTCAGCATGGTATTACCAGTTCTGAAAAGATAAGGACTGGCATTTTCTTTTTTAATGGCCTTGGGCAGGGGTCTGCAACCTGTGGCTCTGGAGCCTCTTTTGGCCCTCTGCTGCAGCTCCCTGTCAGCTGATCCCACCACTGGCTGGCCCTTCCCCTCCCCATCACCTCTCCTGAGAAGATAAGGGTGATGGCCGGGAATGGAGACTCATTCCAGAGCAGGAGGTGACTGGGTGGGAGTGAGTGATGTTGAGTTGGCCACGCCTACTCAGTCACACTGGTTGTTAAATTATTGGCTCCCAGTGTTTTCTGTGGAAAACAGGTCCAAATGGCTCTTTGAGTGTTTAAGGTTGCAGACCTCTGGCCTAGGGATATATCAACATTGCCAGTGTGTCAGAAACTGGTGTCAGGTTATCTGTACAGAGCTGATCTGACACAAATTTTATTTTATTCATTAAATATATACATTGCTGATTTTGCAGTTTGAAGTGACTCCTGGGTGGCAACTTAATAAAACATACACATATAAAAATAATTATAACTATAACAGACAGATAAAAATTACAAAAGATTAAAGATTAAAACAGGGACTTGGTCTGATGAGCCAAAGCTGAAGCTCCAGGCTTGCCTTGATTGCACTGATTGGAATGTTTTCGAAGATACCTCTGCAGACATAGATGAGCTCACAGATACTGTAACATATGTCAGCTTCTGCGAAGACCTATGCGTACCAACAAGGAACCTGCAAATATATAATAACAATAAACCTTGATTCATAGCTAAACTCAAGCAGCTACGTTGTTCCAAAGAGGAAGCCTACAGAAAAGGTGACAGAATGCTATACAATCAGGCCAGAAACATATTAACAAGAGAGATCAGAGCAGCAAAAAGAAGGTACTCTGAAAAGTTAAGGAATCAGTTCTCAAAAAATGAACCAGCAAACATGTGGAAAACTCTAAAAAACCTCACTGGCTACAGCAAACCTCCTTCCCGGGCAAAAGGAAAGCAACAACTAGCAGATGGCCTGAATGTGTTTTACTGCAGGTTTGAAAGGAAACTACAGCCACCTATCTCCACAACCCCCATCTCAAGCACACCAACAACAGCCAAGCCTCCTACAACTGATCCCAACCCATTGGGCCCACCATCTCTAGTGATTACAGAAAATGAGGTGCAAGGTCTATTTCACAGACAAAAGCCAGGAAAAGCACCAGGGCCAGACAAGATAACTCCTTCTTGCTTAAAAGTCTGTGCTGACCAATTGGCCCCCATCTTCACCCAGATCTTCAATAAATCACTAGGGATGTGCTATGTTCCTTCTTGCTTCAAATGCTCTACTATCATCCCAGTGCCAAAGAAGCCCTCCATCAAAGAACTGAATGACTACAGACCAGTTGCTCTAACGTGTAGTTATGAAAATCTTTGAAAGGCTGGTGCTGTCCCACCTGAAAACCATCATGGACCCGCTGTTAGATCCCATGCAGTTTGCATACCGAGCAAATAGATCGACAGATGATGCTGTTAATATGGCTCTGCACTACATCTTACAACATCTTGAATCTCCAAATACCTATGCAAGAGTCCTCTTTGTAGACTTCAGTTCAGCATTCAATACCGTCATTCCAGACATTCTTCTAGCTAAATTAAACCAATTAGCGGCACCTGAACACACTTATAAGTGAATCATAAGCTTCCTAACAGACAGGAAGCAGCAGGTGAAGCTAGGCAGAATCACATCTGATACATGTACAATTAGCACAGGGCTCCCCCAAGGCTGTGTGCTTTCTCCACTTCTCCCTATATACCAATAACTGCATCTCAAATGATCCATCTGTTAAAATACTGAAGTTTGCAGATGACACAACAGTGATTGGTCTCATTCGAGACAATGATGAATCTGCATACAGACAAGAAGTTGTACAACTTGCCTTGTGGTGTAACTGGAACAATCTGGAACTGAACACACTCAAAACTGTAGAAATGGTGGTAGACTTTAGAAGAAACCCTTCCATACTACAACTTACAATATTACAACTCTTACAATACATACAACTCTTACAATATTAGACAACACAGTATCAACAGTAGAGACCTTCAAATTTCTAGGTTCTATTATATCACATGACCTAAAATGGACACCTAACATCAAAAACGTCATCAAAAAAGCACAACAAAATGTTCTTTCTGCGCCAACTCAGAAAGCTCAAAAAGCTCAAAAGGAGCTGCTGATACAGTTCTACAGAGGAATTATTTATTTATTTTTGAAACAAATTTTATTAATTTTAAAGACAAACAAACCATCATTAACCATTGAATACATAAAACCTCTTTCCATTATAAATTTTACAAGTCAAATAAAACATTATTTTATACAACATAATTCTATTTTACACCATTTCCATATGAACATATAAATATCTCTTAGCAAATTTCTCATTATTTCTCTTTACTCTTATTCAATTTCATTATTATTATTTTTTCCTATATTTATCCAATTTATAGTTATCATCTTCATTTCTCTCTGACTTGATTACCATTATTCTCGTCCAACATTCCTCCAAGATTTTATTAATTCTCACACAGACATAAACACACAAAAACATAAAACTTCTTTTAAGAAAGTAACTTGGCCCCAGATTACCTCTCTCTATATGGACTTCAATTAAATTCATGCTCATCTTATATACCATTACCTATCTTATTTACCATTCTATATCTTCTATATAGCTTCTCCACTTTTCACTCTTCTTAATTCTATTTTATTTAATTCATTTTAATTTAAGTCATTGTACTTGTATCTTTTGTCCATTCCTGAATTATCCATTTATCTCATTCCCTATAGTGAAAAAAAAAAAAAAGGATTTTCTCCTGGAATCACTAATCAGAGTATGATGCCTTTCTATCGTCCCCCTAAATTAACATTTAAAATAACGCCTAGTACCCAGTCTGATTCTGCTTAGTACATTCTACCTACTAACTTTTAAAAAGAAGAAAAAATAATAAATCCAAAATGGTTAAATACATGATTAAATAATAAATCTAAATATTGAATCTTGTAACATTCCAATTATCTATTTCAAAAACAAATGCTACAGTAATAAATTTATAATAACATCAACACAATAGTCAATTAAACTCTTTGATTAAACTCAATATTCTAAACATTCCCTTTAATATTTTATTAAATTTTAAAGTCTATCATTACTAAACATTTCAATATTTTAATCTTTTATTAATTCTTATAACATTCTAGTTTTCTATTTCTAATACAAATACTACAATAACATCTTATGTACCTTGCAGAATCTTCTTTTTTTTAAAAAATTATACATTACCCTTTGTCCCTAAAAAAAATTCCTTTTTTCCCATCTTGTTTCAAACCTTTGTGGCTTTTTCCCCCTTTTCCCTTCCTTTCTTTTCCCACCTAACCCTTTTACCCCCCCCCCCTCCTAACCTCTGCCTTGTTAGCTTCCCCTCTCTGTTGTATTCCTTTTTTCTTTTGCTTTCCAACATTGTGTTGATTTTGCATCTTATTTTTCTCTTTCTTGGGTGTTTTTTTAAGTCTTAAGTCCTTCATTTTCCTTCCTCTCTTTCTCCTTTCTTTCTTAATTAAATTTTTGGATTCAT
Source organism: Notechis scutatus (assembly GCF_049901735.1). Taxonomy (NCBI): domain Eukaryota; kingdom Metazoa; phylum Chordata; class Lepidosauria; order Squamata; family Elapidae; genus Notechis; species Notechis scutatus. The sequence goes on along the minus strand of NC_142010.1, from coordinate 51,129,852 downwards.
TAAAGATGGCATCTTCTTCTTCTTCTTCTTCTTCTTCTTCTTCTTCTTCTTCTTCTTCTTCTTCTTCTTCTTCTTCTTCTTCTTCTTCTTCTTCTTCTTCTTCTTCTTCTTCTTCTTCTTCTGCTTTCTCCATCTGTTGTTGTGTTTGCTGGTAAATAGCAAGCGCCATTTCTAAAAAGAGAAAGGCTTCTTTCACAGCGTCCTTGCCTTCTTTCTTTATTTTTTCATATTCCTTTCTAAGTTCATCAACAAGTAAAGCCATTGTAAATCTTTTCTTTTTTTCCTTCTTCTTAAAACAACCAAGATGTTTCAAAAGTTAGAACAGTCCCAAAGTCCCAGAGACATCAATCAGTCCAAGCAAAGCACAAAGTTCTCACTTTCTCTTCCTGGGGTAATATCAATAAAAAGAAAAGAGAAGCCCAATCTGTATTTTAAAGCCTTGTTGCAATTAATTTCTAGTCTCAAAATCTTCAAGGCATCTCCTCCAACAAAATCTTAATATATATTTTTTGTCCTCTCCCTTCCCACTTGTCACAAGAAGCCAAATTTTTTAATTCCATAGGGAAGGAGAGTAAACTTTCCTTTCAGCACCTCAAATTTGCCGCTTAAAATTCTCCTCTGAAAACAGAATATCATTCAAAAAGTCATAGCTTTCAGGATGTTAGGTACGTCTTATAGTCCTGGGTCAGCCAAGAAAAACTTTCTCTTCACAAATTTTCTCCCTCTTCCTCCTGCACAGTCTTACCCAGCTGCCGTCTTCTTTGTGGCGGCCATTACAGACCGCCGCTCCACCGTCTTGAGAAAAGGGGGTTTTGCCGGCTGGGGAGGGGGTCTGCAACACCCCCAAACCCCTCTCCGGATCCCCCTGTCTTCGGCTGCCTCTCCGGGGCAGCCCCAGCCTCCAAACCCATCCGGATCGGAGGCACCAAGACGTCTAGCGCCGCAGGGATCGCGCAGTATCGCGAATCCCTGCCACTGCCGAAGCCGACAAACCGGAAGTCCTACAGAGGAATTATTGAGTCTGTCATCTGCACCTCTGTAACTGTCTGGTTTGGTTCTGCAACCCAACAGGACAGACACAGACTTCAGAGGATAATTAGGACTGCAGAAAAAACAATTACTACCAATCTCCCTTCCATCGAGGACCTGTATACTGCATGAATCAAAAAGAGGGCTGTGAAAATATTTACAGACCCCTCACATCTTGGACATAAACTGTTTTAACTCCTTCCCTCAAAATGACGCTATAGAGCACTGCACACCATAAAAACTAGACACAAGAACAGTTTTTTCCAAAACGCCATCACTCTGCTAAACAAATAATTCCTTCAACACCGTCCAACTATTTACAAGTCTGCACTACTATTACTGTTAACCTTCTCATCACTCCTTATCACCCATTTCCTCCAACTTGTGACTGTATGACTATAACGTTGTCACTTGTATCCTTACAATCTATGTTGACTGTTTCCTAGTAGGATTTGATTGCTTATTGTACCCTATGACTATCATTAAGTGTTGCACCTTATGATTCTTGACTCTTGACGAATGTATCTTTTCTTTTATGTATACTGAGAGCATTTGCACCGACAAATTCCTTGTGTGTCCAATCACTCTTGACCAATAAAGAATTCTATTCTTAAAAAAAACCCAAATTCCATAGGTTTGGAGCAGAGAGATGGTGGTGACTTCTCTGTTATTGTACCAGCCACCTCGAGCCAACAATTTCTCCTTCAGAGCCCCATGCTAACTGGCATAGCTAAATACTGCCAAATATTGGAGTTGTGCTTTATCTAAAAGACATCAAGAGGACAGTGATGACGCTCAGAAATAAACAGAAGAATCTGAGTGGAATAACTCTGGATTAGAATGTCAGATTCAGAAAGAATGCAAACTAAGCTATTAAAGGAGTTACAGATGGGGCTGGCTATGTGTGGGCTCTAATGTAATTAAAATATTGGGAGTAGGAGTTAATAATGAATAAAACTACAGATAGGAGTCATAATTGGAAAACTGGTAAAAATAAAGCAACTGCTTTATTCAGATTAACTGAACAAAAATATGCCAGTCTATTTAAAATAAATTGAAGCTTATGTAGCTTCACACCCACTGAGATGCATAGACTTTTTCACACATCATGCTAAGTTGTGATTTATTTAACTAAAAGTTGTTGAGTAAGTTACAATGTCTGGGTTCACACATTGTGTTAGGTTGTAAGTCATAGTTTACAAATCACAAAGGCTGGTTCACACATTACATTCAGCCCAACTACACTCAGGGCAATGTGTAAACTCAGCAATACATACAGGACAGCAATTTTTCTTGCTCCTAACAATGGCTATCACAGAAAACCCCTTGTTTAAGAAGCACCATAGGACAAGAGCTCTTTTCACTTTTCCTACAATATATCTGGCCTTTGTGTCCTATCTTTGTGTCCTATCTATTTGTGTCTATTTTATTGGATGTAAGACATTAATAAAGCTATTTTTTCTTTTGCTGGTAAGATGCATAGAATACTGAAGCTTTAATTATAGGTGCGGAATTATAATCTATAATTAATTTCACTTTGTATTATAAGTACACTGATAAAACACTTTAAATATTATATGCATCAAGTCCATGTCAGCTCTTATAGATCATAGATCAACAGTCCCCAACCTTTCTGGTGAGGGAATGGTTTTACGTGTGCACCTGCCACTTGCATAAATGGAGCTTTGCACACTCACATACTTCTCTGTCACTTGCACAGCTTGGTTCCCAAGGGGCCGTGGCCTAAGAGTGGGACAAGGACTGGGGTTGGACACCCCTGATATAATATTTCCCAAGAAGATCTGTCCCAGACTGGCCTTTCCAATGATGATGTTTGAATAAAATCCATCCACTTGATGCTAATTGTCCTCTATTTTTCTTTCCTGCTCTCTACCCTAGCATTATATATGCCTCAAAAGAACTAAGTCTTCATTAATCTGTCCAAAATATGTTAATTTGAGCCTGGTCATCTGAGGTCCTCAAGTGAGAACTCTGCTTTAAGTTATTCAATAATTCATTTGTTTGTTTTCTTGGCTGCCTATTATATTCTCAGAAATCTTTTCTAGCATTAAAATTCAATAGCATCAATATTCTTTCTATCCTGATTCTACATACATAAAGGAGATCATTCCAGTTCTATATTTTGTTGTTATTATTACTTTGATCATTGTATCTATTGCTCCAATTAAAAATAAGATTATTAGTTAAGCATTCTATGAAATATAGGTTAGGACTAAACTACTTAGTATAAAGCTCTGAGAAGTAATATTTAATTTAGCCACCAGGTGGAAGAACTGTTTAACTTATGAATTCATCTTACTTAATCTTAGCAGTATGCACACTTATTTAGCATATTCAAGTATTACTCTAATTAAAAATGCAAAATGATGGCATTCAGTGATTCATACTTATAAGCCTGAATTTGCAAGAAGCAAACTTCATATAGGAAGTTGAGTTTTTTCACTGTGTTCATGCAACTGTGTTGGGAGGGAGACAGAGTCACAGAAAATTCAAAGTAAAGACAGACAAGAAGGAAAAATAAGCGTTTTCTGTTTTTCAAGTCCCTGTTCTTTGCTTTGTTCAAATTATAATTTATGCCTCTTCCCATTGTGATATATACCTCTTTATCTACATCTGTAGTTTTAAACCTCAGAATGAAAATCAATGCAAACTGAAGCAATTTGAAGATCATTCTTAAAATATCCAAGATTAGTATTTAACTGAGTGCAAGCATTTAACAGAAATATGTCAATTCTCATAATAACCAATTCCTGGATAAGAACATTAATTACTATAAAATGAAAGGTTTAACATGATGAGTGAATGGTTTATTCAATAAAGCATGCTTAAACAAAAAGTTGGAGTTGAGTCTGCATAACACACTAAAACATTATTTTAAAATAAGTGAGTATTTTAAAATTATACTGGCAAAGTTCAGACAATAAAGTAAGTCAATATTAACCAAACCACATTAGGGATTACAGTAGTAGGCCGATTCTGTCAATCACTGGAACAAGAGATTGAGAAGCCAGTCTATACTGGGCACATTTAATAGGTGTGCTTTTCGTATAAAATATAGTTAGAGCTATGACATCTTGCTTACCAAAATCCATATGATATTGCTCAATGGCAGGAAAGAAATATAAAAAATGAACTCAGGAAGAAGTTCATCTAGAGGTGATAGAGATTTTTGCAGCCAAGATCTTGTAGGCCCAGTCTAGGCAAAAAGAAATGGAATCTGTGATCCTCCAGAGATAGGAGCAGCATCCCTCCTCGTTCATTGTATCAGAATTGTATTCCAATAATATTTGGAGAAACACAGGTTCCCCGATTCTGATCTGGACATTATTCTGAAAGGTTGTAGTTATGTTCATTCTTCATATCCATATGATGAACTAAACTTCAGTTTCATTGAATTTACTCAGATTTGCTTCTGAACATACTATACATTGCAACTGAACAATTGCAATTGTAGTCTTTTTAAGGAATTTCCCTTTTTCAGGAATATGAGCACCAGCAACCTTTATATAAATGTGCTCTTTGAAAGGCTTTAGAGGTGAAATATTCACAGACAACAATGAGCCTTCAGAAACTTCTTTTGGTATGCTTGAGACTCCTTGCCCCACCCTATCTTTAATTTTAAAGAAATAAATAGCAAGCTGATGCATTGCAAAGCAAAGCAAAGCAAGGCACTGTAGCATCACAGTTGTTTGTTTTAATGACTTTGGGCCTCAGAAGAGTCCCACTGAGAAGATACAGAACATCCTGGTGGGTTAATTAGTCTTCTAGTAAATGGTTGCTTTGTGATAGCTTGCCTACAATACCTGCCATTTTCTGAATAGGCAATATCCCCATGGCAACCACTTTATGACTATGTCCACCAAATGTTTTCAAAATTCACCACTGCCCCCCCCCCCCGCCTCCCCAATGCACATTCCTGTGTTATCAACTAGAAGGGCAAGTAATTTAAAACCTCACCCAGAAATCTTTATATTATGAGTGGTTGTCATCTATGAAGCTGACCTTAGGCCTTTTATCTAAAAATCACATATTGTCTGACTTGTTTACTGTCTTGATTTAATTAATTAATTAATGACTTTTTTCACAACAGTAATTATTGAAATTTTGGTGTATTGTGACCTTGTAAATTTACTGCTTCTTTCTTTCCCTTGTTCATTCACAGACTTGATAACTTAGATTTATGTTATTTAATTTATTTCCTGATTCCAGCAACTGGCTATAATTCAGACTCTTCAAATCTAGGCTCACTATAGAAATAGTCCTCACTTATTGACTGTAATTGGGACTGGCAATCCCATTGCTAAGTGGCCCAGGCATAAAGTGAAAAATCACATGACCACATCTGACTTACAGTATCAGTTGTGGTTGCAGCCGATAAGCAAATCACCCTGTTCATTGAGCGGGAGGCCACATTACTAAAAATCGTGACTTCCTGCCAGATTCCTCATACACTTTGCTTACCGGAAGCTCCTCCGACTGTGGAAAATGCAACTGTCATAGGTGTACACTGGTGCCAAAATGCCCAAATTGTAATCATGGGATCATGGCGAATCTACAATAACTACTAGTTCAAGAACCACACTGTATTTTTTTTTCAGTGGTGTTGTGACTCTGAATGGTCCCTGAAAAAGCAGCCAGAAAGCAAAGGCTACCTGTAGTCTTTAGATGACATGACTGATATGTTTATATGATGAAATTTGAAAAACATGTCATCATCGCTTCTATCTTGCTAGCATATGTTCTTGAAAATAAAGCTTTTTTTGGAAAAATATTGTGATTGAAAAACCAGTCTTTTTATGGCTGGAAAAAATAATTTCATATACATCTAAGCCTAAATATTTTTTTGCAGCTTCTTGCTGTAATTTCTGTCATTGAATATTTTGTGTGTTCTTCTGTCCTCTCATTTGTTTTCTTTTCTAGTTGTCTCTACCTTCCTTTGCCTGTTCAGATATCAGGGTCTCCTTTTGTGTTCAACCTCTTCCTTTTTCCCTTCCTTTCGATTTTGCCTTTGACCACTATCACTGAATTCATTTTTTTAATGAAATCTTTTCTTAATTTTCCCAAATAAAAGGATTCTCTGATGACCTAATGAGGATATCCAGCAAATAAGAAATGATCTGGTTGATGAACCACCTTTCTGAAGATCCTGTGGCTGAATATTAAAGATGCCAATTAGTTTTTGTCACTATTGCCTTTGAATACAGGGATTATAAGCAAGGATTCTTGTGGGAAATAAAAGTTGAAATTGGTTGATCTATTACATTTCATCCCCTGTGAATGGGTTTAACTTCACTGTTATCATATTTCACTCTGGCTATTTCAGCTTTCTTGTAAAATACTTTCCTGGGACTCTCCTGCAATACAACAAAAATAATATTGGATTTCTTTCCGTTTCTGTAGGGTTCTTAAAAGGCATTTGATATAGCAGGAAATCTTATTAAAGTTAAACCCATTCACAATGTGCCGATATGGTCTAAATGTGTCTTTGTATTGATTTAGATATTGGCTTAAGTTAAAGTCAAATGGAATATTTGGCTAACTAATTACCATCTGTTTTTTTTCTGATAATTATGAATGCTTAGTGTAGATCAAAAAGGCCAGTGTTAAAAGTAAAATTACTTGCTAGTAACAGGAACTTAATTTTTGAAATGGAGAACTATAGTACTCTAAAATTGTAAACAGACTTCCTGTTCGTAGGACTTATGTCACATTGGTATACACAGATCAGGGAGAAAGAAGTACCTGTTTCTCCATCAGATGTAGAAATTCCAAAAATAACTGATAAGAATTCATTAGAAATATCGAGACTAGGTAAATATTGTGCTAAGCTTTATATAATATAATTTGTTTGGTTTAAGGTTTGCCTGTTATATAAACCCAGTCATAGCAGATTTTGTAAACCAAGAATTTTACTTTTGTGCCAAGTATGATTCTAGCCACTACAGCTTATTCAGCAAAGCACAATATATTGCAGTGACCTTCTCTCCCCCCGCCATTTGCAAAATGATACCTGTACCAAAATTTACAAGGCACAATACACGTACTAGTTGGAACCTCCTTTATATTTCCTGGACTAATGAATGGATTAGAATGAAGTTCCTCTTCAGATTGTGCACCGCTTTGATGATGCTGTGGTTAGGACAACTTCATCTGCCAAGGTACATGGGAAAGTAAATTTAAAGTAAAATAAAATACATTTGGAAATATGTATTTTAGAAAAAAATCAGAAACCCTAGTAGTCACTACATTTTCTTGTCTGAGGTTAGAGGGAGAAATCCAGTTCCAGGTTTCCCATCTCACATCCCCATGAACATCTGATATCAGATGTTTATTTATTTATTTTTTATGTTAGTTATTTTGATTTGTCAATTGCTTACAAGATAATAGGTATAAGTATATACATAGTTATGAAGACATGAAATGGGTACATATAAGAAAAATAAAAGAAACAATAGGACAGGGACGGTAGGCACGTTGGTGCGCTTATGCACGCCCCCTAGAGACCTCTTAGGAAAGGGGTGAGGTCAATAGTAGACAGTCTAAGGTTAAAGTTTTTGGGGTTTGGAGAAGAAACCACAGAGTCAGGTAGAGTATTCCAGACATTGACCACTCTGTTGCTGAAGTCGTATTTCCTGCAATCAAGTTTGGTGCGGTTAACCTTGAATTTGTATCTATTGTGTGCTCTTGTGTTGTTATGGTTGAAGCTGAAGTATTCATTGACAGGTAAGTCATTGCAATGTATGATTTTATATGCTATACTTAGATCAGACCGAAGACGGCGTAATTCAAGGTTTTCTAGGTCTAGAATTTCGAATCTGGTGGCATAAGGTATTCTACAACGAGTAGAGGAGTGGAGAACTCTTCTTGTGAAATATTTCTGGACTTTCTCAACTGTGTTAATATCAGATATGTAATGTGGGTTTCAGATTGATGAGCTGTATTCGAGTATTGGTCTAGCAAATGTTTTGTATGCTCTAGTTAGTAGTGTGATATTACCAGAGAAAAAGCTATGTAGGATTAGGTTAACAACTCTTAATGCCTTTTTGGCTATGTAGTTACAGTGGGCTCTAGCACCTAGATCATTAGAGATGAGTATTCCAAGGTCCTTTACAGAGCTTGGATTATCAACAAGTTCTTGACTATTCAGCTTGTATTTTATTTTCTGATTTTTTTTGCCAATATGTAAGACAGAGCATTTATTTGCTGAGATTTGAAGTTGCCATTTGTTTGACCATTCTGATACATAGTCAAGATCTTTTTGAAGAATAGCAGTATTGTCTGTGGTATTTGAACAGCTTTACAACATCAGCGAAGAGAACGCAGTTGCTATTAATATGATCACAGAGGTCATTTATGTAGAGTATGAAGAGTGTTGGTCCTAGAACACTGCCCTGGGGGACACCATTATTGACAGGTACAGAATTTTGACCATTTGTTGTCTGTTTGACAGGAATGCTTCTATCCAGTTATGCAGGTGTCCAGAGATACCATAAGATTTTAGTTTTAGGAGTAGTTTGTTCTGTACCACTGAATCAAAGGCTTTACAGAAGTCTATGTAGATTGCGTCTATTGTTTTGCCCTGATCGAGTTGTGTAGTCCATATGTTTTTGCAGTGTAAGAGATGCAGATTACAGGATAGTTTTTTTCTGAAACCAAATTGTTTATTGGAGAGTAGGTTGTTTGTCTCTAAGTGGAGGATAATGGATTGGTTAATAATTGATTCCATGACTTTACAGGTGACGCAGCATAAGGTTTTCTGTGGTTCGGCTAGGAAATACTGGGCATGATCCATTGCTGTTTACAAATACTGAGCCTCAGAGCCTGGAAAAGAGTTGGTCAACACTGCTTGATAATAAGCCTCCCAAACTTCTATCCCTCTCAGATGCTGAATAAATTTACAGCAGCTTTAGTGGTGATAAATAATTAAATGATTCCTATATATTGCTCATAAAGGGAGGAAATACTTTCATGTGCACCCCCATGTACAAATAGCAACTTTTTTTTTCTTTTCATATATATATATATATATATATATATATATATATATATATATATATATATATTATTGAATACATACATGTATGTATGTATGTTATTCAGCTTTGTTCGGTATTTTCCACGTCATTATAGTTGGGCTTTTAAAGTTGTAGCAACGTTTCAGCAGAATCTCATCTGCCATCATCAGGCTTCTGTATTGTGTTCGTCTGTGACGAACACTATACAGATGACCACCACAGACGAACACAATACAGAAGCCTGATGATGGCAGATGAGATTCTGCTGAAACGTTGCTACAACTTTAAAAGCACAACTATAATGACGTGGGAAAATACCCGAACAAAGCTGAATAACATAGATAGATAGATAGATAGATAGATAGATAGATAGATAGATAGATAGATAGAGATAGAGATAGAGATAGAGATAGAGATAGAGATAGAGATAGAGATAGAGATAGAGATAGAGATAGAGAGATATAGATATATAGATATATAGATATATAGATATATACACACACACACATATACACACACATAAACATACACACCTCCTTAACAACAAAGAACAAAGATTTATTTAGGGCACTCTACTTTTCTAATTAGATTCTACTACAGGAGTCCTTTGGAGATGACCTTAGGGCAAAAAAAGGGAGAGGCTGCCTTACAATTAGGAAAACACTAGAAGAAACATTTATAGGTAGTTCTCAACTTACAACAGTTAGCTTAGTGGCCATTTGAAATCACAGCAGCACTGAAAAAAGTGACTTATGACAATTTTTCACATTTACAACTGTTGCAGCATCCCTGTGGTCATGGGATCAAAACTCTGACGCGTGGCAACTGGTTCATATTTATGACGGTTGCAGTGTCCTCAGGGTTATGTGATCACCTTTTATAACTTGACAAACAAAGTCAATGGGGAAACCAGATTCACTTAAAAACCACGTTACTAACTTAAGAACTGCAGTGATTCACTTACCAGTCATAAAATGGAGCAAAACTCACTTAGTAATTGTCTCACTTAGCAACAGTAATTTTGGGCTCACTTGTAGTCGTAAGTCGAGGACTACCTGTATTCAGATACTGTGGGCCCCCACTATGAAGGCTTCATGGGTTAATATATCTTGAATTGGGATTGGACATGCATTGAGAACTGGGGAAGGTCATGGTATCATATGATCATATGTAATGCCTAATTTCAGTCAGTTCACTGTTGCTATAGAATTGAGATGTCCTAATTATGCTGCATTTAGGGGACATCTATATTTATTTGGTTAAATGTGAATTTTCTGCAGGAAAATTTCCTTTCATGCAAAATTGGGAGGGACTGGAGTTGTGAATTAAAATGTATGCACTGACTGGAATTGACTAGTTGTTCCAATAATTCCTAAGAGGATTGTTTGTTAATATTTGCTTCATGTTAATTGAACACATAAACATCTTTTTATTTTCCAAACAGAGATGTTTTGCAACTTTTTTGTGTTTGGGGTAACGTTTTTAGGTGGATGATGATGAATTGCATATTAAAACTGAAATAATTCAGTTACAGTAAAACCACTGGTAGTAAACCAAAGAAGTTAGAGAATGGTAGCCAAGCTTTCAGAATGCAATTAATGTTCTTTCTCCTGCTTCATTAGGTTTAAATCAGATGCCTGTATTGTCATTGGACTGATTATGTAACTCTCCCCTCCTCCAAATCTGCTCCCATTTAAACTAAAGCATCTGGTGATCATATTATAGACTAGCAAATTTAATCTCATAAGGTTTATATAGGCAGGTCCTTTTATTTTCAAAAGCTCCTTCGCCACAAGTGGATAACATAACCTTCCTGTTTTTTTTAAAACAAAAATATGGTGTCATTCAGAATGAATTAAGCACTTCCAGTTTATGATTCATTTTAGCTATTGTCCATTCGCTGCTTTTTTGCATATTCATATTTTTTCCACCTCAAACAATGGTTTTTCAATCAAGATATCCCCCTTTATCCCATTCAGTGGAGGTCCCTTTCTCCTCATGTAGTAATACTGTATATTTTAAGCAAATTGACATTAAGCATAGGGCATTGGAACAAATTTTGCTGATAGCACATCCAGTGTCACAATCTTTCTATCTTTCTTTTTTTCCTTCTTTCTTTCTTTCTTTCTTTCTTTCTTTCTTTCTTTCTTTCTTTCTTTCTTTCTTTTTTTCTTTTTTCTTTTTTTCTTTTTTTCTTTTTTTCTTTTCTTTTCTTTTCATCCTTCCTTTCTTTTACCACCTTTATTCTTTGTATAAATCATACAAAGGTTACAAACATATCTAATGCTACTTCCTATTTTCGCCACAAAAACAACCCTGCAAGTAGGTTGGGCTGAGAGAGAATGACTTGCCCAAAGTCACCCAGCTGGCTTTCATCAGTAGAACTCCTTGGTCTCCTGGTTTCTGGCTTGGTGCGTCAAGCATTAGAGCAAACTGGTTCTCAAATAATGACAGAAATGTATCAGTTGAATCAGTGGTGGGATTCAATTTTTTTTACTACTGGTTCTGTGACCGTGGCTTGGTGAGCATGGCAGGGGAAGGATATTTTAAAACTCTAGTCAGAGGTGGTATTTGCTGGTTCTCCGAACTACTCAAAATTTCCGCTATCAGTTCTCCAGAACTGGTCAGAACCTGCTGAATACCCACCTCTGAGTTGAATGCTGTTCCTTGCCCTCCCCAAGGCCCTCCATGATGTTTTGTTGTGGCTAATGTAACAATTTGTAATTCTGCTTTGTTTTGGCTTAGTATGTAGGATGAAATCAGCTACTGTTGTTATAAATCATGGATGATTTCAGAACATTTGAGATACTGTAAAGGCTTCCTTACTGGTCAGAATGCTGAGGAACTCGTCTTTTCTCTGGTAACCACACACCAGAGCACAAAACTTGCAACCAAACCACGCACGTCTGGATCCTTATTACGATGTGATACACAAGAGAAGCCGAACACGAGGTTCCCTCTTACTAGAACCTTATCCACCAATCAAACTAGAAACCTCGCGCCTGCCGCGCCTCACCCTTCCAAAGGTGCAGCCCCCCACCCCCGCCCCGCAGAACTATTTTATTAACAACAAAATTGAAAACGTTTCAGGGAATCGCAAGTGAGAAAGATGGAATTCTGTTTTGCAATTCATTTCATATAGATTTAAAGCCACTGCTGTTGTCTATAATTTTCACTGAAGTAGGGGCAGCCAGGGAGAAGAACTCCCCAGCTGAATTCCTTCCTCAGAGTTGCCTTTGGCAATCCTTACAAGGAAAGGGGAGAAATACCAACAATCCCAGCACGGATTTCCATTCATCCTTCTCTGACAACTAATTGTGATTCCACAGGCAGCATTTAAAATCACTTCACAAGCATTGTATTTTTCTTCTACAAGGATTGTGTTTTTTTATTGCTTATCTTGGATAGTAGAGTATTCTGATGACAGAGGTATATGATAGGAACTAACTTGGTACTTCATTTTAGATACAGTATTAGATTTATATTGACTTTACCAACTGAATTTCACACAAATGAGGAACAGGGAATAGCTTCCTTGATTGACGGCTGAAGCTCTCAAAATGACTGTGTGTAAAGCTGCTGGGGAAAAGGCACAGATCTTCAGGCTTAAAAGCCCCCCCCCCCGAAATTAAAACTAGTCTTTCTTTTCCCCAAAGGACCCCCCATATAACCAGGGATGGGCTTCAAAAATTTAGCAAGAGGTTTTCTGCCCGGTTGCTGGATGGGTGTGGCCTAGTCAGCCTCCTGCACCATGGTGGGGGAGCATTTTTGCCCTCCCTGGGCTCTGGAGGCTTTCCTTGATCCTCCGGGAGGGCAAAAATGGCCTCCCCAGGTTCCGGAGGGTCTCTGGAAGCCAGAAACAGGCCCGTTTCTGGCCTTCCAAAACTTCTGGGTGGCCAGTTTTTCGCCCTCCCTGAGCCTCCACGTGCACTCTGCACTTACCTGTATCCAAAACGGGTTGCTTGGGGATTCCTGGGAGGAGCAGGGCAGGGTGGGTGGGGCCAGCCAAGAGGGGGGGTTTTCTGAACTGTGCAGAATCATAGCTAGGGGTTCTCCCGAATTCCCGCAAACCCAAAGCAGCCCACCCCTACATATAACTCTTTGTCCTTCCTTCCTGCTTCTACCAGTTCTGTGGCCAATAGCAGAAAGCAAAATCTTGTCACTCTTACCACACAAAATATTCAACAGCATTTGAATTTGAATTTTCTGCCTTCAAGTTGAAGTGAACCAAAACTGCAATGAATGTTTCCCCCGTGTCAAATGCCCAGAATTGATTGGTTGATTCTGCTGATATGTGGTCAAAGCCAGAATTAAACGGAATCAATTATTTTTATCTTTTTCATTTCTAGGTCAACAGTGAGCAGAATAACACTTAAATGGTCTACCTAGTAATTTCAAATGTTATCAAAGCGTTCCCAGAATGAATGACCTCCAGCATATGGATTTTTGCTTTCAGTTGTGCTTTGATCCTGTTTCCAGGAGATGATGGGAGACTATGGTATCAGTCCGAAGGATACATGAGGAAGATTTTGAGTACTGCAATATGCTCTACATGGGGCTGCCCTTGAAAAGTATCTGGAAGTTTCAATTAGTTCAAAATGTGGCAGCTCACATGGTTTGTGCAAGCCTAGTTTTTCATAGGAACTGCATTGGTTGTCGATTTGCTTCCAGGTTCAATTCAAGTTGCTGCTTGTCACCTTGACAGCCCTTGTCACCTGGGGCCAGGTTATTTAACATCTTTTTCTCAGTTATATCAGTTATATCTACCTCACCAACCAGAGTGGGGACGCAAGGTATGTAATGGATCTACTGAAACCAAGAAGAAGGACCTTCTTCACAGTGGCTCCTTTCCTTTGGAACACCATCTCCACAGAAATAATATTGGCTTCCATTTTGATACTCTTCTGAATGGCCTCTAGTTTTGCCAGTAGTCCTGGGACATCAGGGTGATATGGAGCCCATTGAATCGTTTGATTGTTGTCACCCTGGGGTGAGGGCTTCTTGGATTTTGTGTTTGATGTTTACTTCTGTAAGCCACCTAGAGTGATCATGAGTGAGTTGGGCTGTCAAATAAATTTTCTAAACAAATAAGGTTTAATTGAAAATCTGTTCTGCCTGCCTAGTATCAGACTATGTTTGACAGAACCATAAAGTGATGGAAATAAATTAGAAAGGACTCTCTTAATGAAATAGTCTCACCATCCTTTGATAGAATGGTCAAACATAGCATCAAATCTGTTAGCACCTCTGCTCACAAGGATGTTTCAGGTCTTAAAGCTGATGTAATTGTTCTACATACAGTATGCATTATATTAATCAGTCACCTCTGCTTCTCAATTCATTTGCCTTTTTTTTCTTTTTGCAAAGATACCTCTTAATCTTATGACTGTATTTACAAAAGATGTAGAAAGGCAAAGCAATCAACCATGTTTTAGGCATGGATCTGATTTATGGATCAAGCGGGCCATGTGGTCCCTGAACATTAAAGTTAAGTAGTACAGCCATTGTTTTATGTAGGAACTGCTCCACTTATTTTATTAGCAGTTGAGTTTCTCATCCGTTTAGTAAGAAGAGGGCATTACCATTTGAGCCAGATACTTTACCTAGGAGAAGACAATGATCTGACATTATAATAAATAATGTCTATTTACTAATACGCTTAGTTTCTAATTTGTTTCTCTTCTCGAAGAGTCTTAAATGACAAGTCACTGTTTCTTTTTATTTTTCCTTTTCCTATGGAGGGGAAGATGACGACACTGAGCTATAGAGTTTTTGATTTAACATACGACTACCAGACTTCCCCTACTTGGACCAAAACACAGCACAAGTGCGCAAGGACAACATCTCTTCTTGCCCACCCACCCCCGCTCTGCTCATAGGACATCAGCTTCATCTTGCTCCTAGCTTCTGAGTCAGAGACGTCCACATGTTGTCCTTAGTTGTACTCGTGTTCAAGTATCAGAAGGTCCTTGACTTACAACCACAGTTAGGACAAGAATTTCTGTTGTGAAACAAAGCACTTGTTAAGTGGGTTGTGCCCACTTAACCACAGCTCATTTAATTTTTTTTTTTGCCATGGTACTTAAGTAAATTAACAACCTTAATTTACTTAAGAACTAAGAACTCTTACAACTAAGGAGAAATTTCCTGATAGTTAGAACAATTAATCAGTGGAACAACTTGCCTCCAGAAGTTGGAATGTTTCAACACTGGAAGTTTTTAAGAAGAGGTTGGATAACCATTTGTCTGAAGTGGTGTCCCTTCCAACTCTGTTATTCTATTCTATTCTATAAATTGCTATAGTTGTTAAGTGAATCATGGGGTTGTTAAGCAAATCCAGCTTTCTCCTATTGATTTTTGTTAGAAGTCAGCTGAGAAAGGTCACAGATGGTGACCACGTGACCCTGGGACACTGCAACTGTTGTAAGTACATGCCAGTTGCCAAGTGCCCAAGTTTTGATCACATGACTTGGGTGTGGGGAATGGTTCAATGGTTGTAAGTCACTTTTTTCAGTGTCATGCACTTTTGAATAGTTGTTAAATGAATGGTTGTAAGTTGATGACTACCTGTAGATTCTGACACCATCCAAAAACAGCCAGAAGGTCATCAGTTGGCCTTTGTCACTCATTAGTTTGAAGAAAAATCAGATGACAGAGGGACTTCACTCAAAGACAACTGAGACAGATCAACAAGGGGAGCAACATACCTGTTGTTATACTGTAGCTTTCTTCTGACTCAAAGATGAATGGAGAGTAATTCAGCTCAGTAGTGGCAAAAGGCCCATGCTTTTCTCTATGGCTGAACTCCATTTGAGTCCTATTTAATACTCTCAAACCATTAAACTGTTAGCCTCTACAGTCATACTGATGCAGCTTTGTACCACTATAAGGCCTTGAATATTCGCACACGCATCCAACAGCCCCGAATTCATGAATATCCTACTATCTAATAATTTGCCATTATTCTGTGGGAGTACATTCAGAGGAAGATATTGTGAATTTTAAAACCAGATACTTGGGAAGTCCCATTCTCATGTTTAAAAATTAGAATTCTAGTGTTAAAGCGTGTGGATTGATGCTGTGTGGGAATACACACACACACACGTGGAGTTAACTAAATTAAAAGGAAATAATTGAAATAGAAACAATCAAAATATAAAAATTATTAAAATTGATTAGCAATAACAGGCCTGGTAAAAGGAGGGGAAGTTTTCTATCATAATGGGGCATCTGCAATTCAATAAGCAAACAGAATACCCTCTTTTTCATGAAGTTTAAGTCTTAGGTGCAAATGCTGTGTGGAAAAAAATGAAAAGAAAATGGTTTTGGAAGGCATATTTGTCTGTTTGTTTGTGTGCGTGCTCACTTGCTCTCTTGTCAGGGACTGGAGGATAAAAAGGGGATCAACATTTGGGAGGAAAGAAAAAGAAGCTGCAGGAATGGCTATGCTGAGAAAAAGAGCAGCATAGCAGATAAGGAGAAGCAGAAAGGAGATATTAAAATGCACGGGAGCTATGTGGAAGCATGAACCCAAGAGAGGGTTGAATATTATTAGTCGGAGGAAAAGCAGCCTGGGGTAGGACCAGGAAGTCAGATCCGCTTCAAAAGAAAGAACTGGAAAAACAATGTCTGGTGGAGAACTGGACCTGAACAGCATATGCCCAGGAGACACTGAATGAAGGGGGTTGGAGAAAGAAGCTGCTGGAAGAAATATCCTTCTGGGTTCAGTTCCAAGTGGGGGAAAAGACCCTGGATTCATGGAAGTTGCTTGGAAAAAAGTTTTATTGATGAACAGAACCACATGGCTTGGAGATCCTGGACAAAAAGGGCAGAGATGCTGAGAGTGCCTGGGTTTTATGCCCTCTGTTGGGATTTGAAATTCAGCTTGTATTCTGATTGGTTGTCAGACTCCCATGGGGCCATGCAGAAGCAACTCTGTAGGCTGTCCTGAGTCCCAGGCTTGGTTGAGCCTTGTTGGATGATGATGTAATGAAAGGGCTTTGGGCAATTCCTATTATGGCTCTAACTGGATGAGATAGATCTTTATTATGTAGAATAGACTGGCTCAGGCCTTAATGCCCAGTTGACAAAGGTGGGGGTGGGGTGTGAGTTTCTGCCTCTCTGAGTTTCTACTTTTCTTTTAGAGGAAATATTCTGCCGTTTTGAAATATCCCAAAATATTTCATTTCTCTAGGAGAGGGGTGGGTTTTAACTTCTGACAAAGCAAAGGGTAGAAATGCTATAAGTAGATAAAGAGAGGTAAGCTTAAGATGCAGACTTATGCTGTTTAAGAATTATCACAGAAGGAGTTTGCCAGTTCGGGCTTCTCTCTTCCTGCCCTTGTTGTCCCCCCTCAAAGGCAGCCATGAGGGCCTCATCAACAGGGGGTACAGGAGTCGTTGCGTTCCTCACCTGCTGATTAGGAATGAACCAGCCAACCTTCTAGCTTCCTTCCTTCCTCCTCCTCCTCTTCTTTTTCTTCCTGCAAGTTAGGCTCACATATGTTCCCAATTCCTTTTCAAGAAAGGAAACCAAACGAGAAAGAGGATTTCCTAATTAAGATCAAATAAGCCTTTCTGGGTAATTCCCTCTTTCTATTTATTCCTGTAAGCTGCCAGAAAATAAATGAGGCTTTTCGCTTTTGTTTTTATTTTAAAAAAAAAATTTTTTTTAACCGTACAGTCTTTGTGGGTAAAGCTGGACCTTGTAAACCCCAGAAATGTCTGCCTTTTGCAGTTCCTCAGACTACACAGCCCACATTTAGCAACCAAAACTTCTACTTTAGCTGGGGCAAAGGAGGATGGAAAAATTCCCCTGTGGTGCTTCAATGAACAAGAGGCAGTAGATGTTTTAAAACCTCACACCGCCTCACAAGTGCTCTTTGCATAAATGTCTGAGTCCCAGCAGTGGGTAGATTATAAAGTCTACAAGTATGTTATTTCTCAGGGAATTTCCTGGAGCCTTTCACCATCTGCTTTCTTAATCAAAGCTGAGGTTGCACGTAGACTACATTCAGCTCAGGTATCTCGTAACCATCTGTGCCTGCTACATTTCTACAAACCCCTTTCTGGTTTCTGTCTATTACAAATAATTGGTTCCTGCACCCCCTTTTCTAGGAAAATGAAATATTTTGGGATATACTAAAAAGACAGAATATTTCCCCTAAAAAAAAAAGTAGAAACTAAGAGGCAGAAACTCAGCCCCCCACTTTTGCTACTGGACCATTACTCTGGTCTGGGCCAGTCTAACGAAGATCTACTCCAGGTAGAGCCATAATAGGAATTGCCCAAAGCTCTTTCATTACATCATCATCCAGCAAGGTTCAACCAAACCTGGGACTCAGGACAGCCTACAGAGTTGCCTCTGCATGGCCCCATGGGAGTCTGACAACCAATCAGAATACAAGCTCAAATTCAAATCCCAACAGAGGGCATAAAACCAAGGGACTCTCAGCATCTTGCCCTTTTTTTCTTTTCCTTCACCCAACATCTTGAAGTATGAGCTCATCCTTTTTTCTTCACCCAAGGCATGTGATCCTGTCCACCATTAAACTATCTTTCCAAGCAGTCACCATGTTTCCAGTGGCTGTCTTCCCCACTTGGAACTGAACCCAGAAGGTTATTTCTTCCAACAATGGAATCTTAAAAGTCAAGAGGGACATTGACATGTATGTAGAGCAAATCCTGCTGGATTGCCACAGGGAGGTTGGGTCAACTGTAATTGGTCCACCTTCTACTTGAAAAATGAAAGCAAGGGAGCATCATCACTTAGAAATGTTAACAGTCAGCGGCATTATTAAATTATTATTACTGTCAAGTAGTTTTTTTTCTCAAGGATCAACTGAAATCTATATCCTCTTGTTTAAACCATTAAGTACCATCCTGTTCTCCATAGTACAGTAACAGGACAAATTTTCATTGTAATGGCAATCTAAATCTCATAAGAGCACTCCAGATAGTCCTTGACTTACAACAGTTTGTTTAGTGACCATTCAAAATTACAATAGTACTGAAAAAAAAGCAATTTATGATCATTTTTCACACTTATGACCATTGCAGAATCCCCATAGTCACGTAATCAAAATTTGGATGCTTGACAATTGACTCCTATTTATGATGGATGCAGTGTCCGGGGGGGGGCATGTGATTTCAACGTCAATGGAGAAGTGAGATTTGCTTAACAAGCTTGTTACTAACTTAACAGTGGCAGTGATTCACTTAACAACTGTGGCTCAGAAGGTCATAAAATGGGGCAAAATTCACTTAACCAATGTTTCACTTAGCAACAAAATGTTGGGCTCGATTATGGTCATAAGTCGAGGACTAGAGTCCCAATGTGGTATTCTTTTCCCCAAATTATAGAAACCATTTCTCTACCTTTCTGTCCTCATCTAAACCATCTCAATTGGCCTACACTTTTTTCTTAAAGTTTTGATCCCCAAACTGGACGTAATCATCAAAGGGCGTCATCTTTTTTTCTTACTGAATATGTTTTCAATAATTTTTAATATTCTATGCTACTTAGAAGCATTATGATGGTTTTAGAAATGTGACAAATAAAAACATTGTTTTTAAAATAGAACTAATAGATACATATTCATTATTTTCTTCTAAAAGGAGGGTTACATTATAATACTTAATCAGACATTTTATTATAATTATTATAACTACATTGTAATGTCTGATTAAGAGTATCGTAGGCAGGCTGATATCTGCCTTCTTCAGCTTGGATCAAGCTGGTGGATGCCATAGGAGACCACATTGGGAAAGAAATTCAGCTGAACTTTTTATTTTTATTTATTTATTTATTTATTTAATTCATTTGCCACCGATCTCACCACAAAATATAAGGACTGTCTTTATCAGGAGGTTGGACTAGAAGACCTCCAAGGTCCCTTCCAACTCTGTTATTCTATTCTATTCTATCTCTCACTAGACTCCCTCAAGGATTTGGGTAATGCAGTTGTAGAGATAACAGCAATCCTCATCCCGGATCCTATCTTGCATAGATCTGTGTGCAAGCCAACTGTGATGACCCAGGGTGGAATACAAAACAAACACAGTCACAGAAAACAAGTGAAGCCCCCTTTATTCCTTCACTTTGCTTCCAAGCTATGAATATCTTTGATGGAAGACAAAAAAACTCCCACACAGTTACACGAAGAAGGAAAAAAGCAACACAAACCAGGCAAGATAAGGGCTGGAGGATGTCCACAGATAACACACACTGGGAAGGAAGCCAAATTCAGAGAGGAACTATAAACTAGAGATATTTACACGCTTTGTTTCATCTTATTCAGTTGTCACACCTGCAGCCCATGAAGAGGATCAAGGCCCTCTCCTCCCGAGAAGACCATGTCTCTCCTTTATCCTCTCCTCCCTGCGTGCGCTAGGATGGATAGGGGATAAGCCTGGGTCCTCCTCTGACTGCTCAGCCGACCTCTGCCCTTCCCCAGCCTCCTCCACAACCTCCTGAGCCACACTTCCACTCCCTGTTGGCTGTTCTTCCTCTCCCTCAGAGTCAGTCTCCACCAGGGGCATGACACCAACCAAGCAATAAATTCTAATAAGGAATTAAATATAAGTATATTTTAATATCCATAGAGATATATGGATTATATTCTAATCTAGTTATGTTATTTGGGGATGATGGGATTCAGAAGTCAGTAATCTGTTATGAGAGATGCACAGAACAGCTTAGAAAGGTCTGCCTGAATCTAGACATAAAAATGTAATATAGGAGAAGAAAAAAATAATATATCTAATATGAATGAAAAGTTTAAGTATTTTCATTATGTATCAGAGTAGACAAACATTATTTGTATAACTTAGAATTATGTATTCATAGAGTGTCAGACCATGAAGTGGAAACCAGTTAAAAAACACAAGCCAATGGAAAAAAGGAGGTACCGTATTTGCCGGCGTATAAGACGACTTTTTGCCCTGAAAAAGATGCCTCCAATTGGGGGGGTCGTCTTATACGCTGGGTCGTCTTATACGCCGGCAAATAGTAATTGGGAAGCACTGCGGCTGCCCGCGGCTGAGGCACTTTGCGACTTTTTGCCCTGATTCGTGAAGCGAATCCGTGAAGCCGAAAGGAGCAGCCAGCCTTCTCCCAGCTCCCAAGGAAACGAGGCTCGCACCGCTCGAGCTCCGCTGAGGTATCCGGCTGGGGCTGTCAGGAGTTGTTACCGCTGGCGCGGCTCCGCGCGGCTCCAGTCCCGCGTTGCCTCGGGAAGGGAAAGGCAAAACCAGGAGCCGCTGCTGCCATTGCAAAGCGCCGCCGCGGCTCTTCCTTTTTGCCTTTCCTTCCCGAGGCAACACGGGACTGGAGCGCGCAGAGCCGCGCCAGCGGCAACAACTCCTGACAGCCCCAGCCGGATACCTCAGCGGAGCCCGGCGGTGAGCCTCGTTTCCTTGGGAGCTGGGAGAAGGCTGGCTGCTCCTTTCGGCTTCACGGGATTCGTTTCCACGGTAGACAAAGTGCCTCAAAAAAAAAAAAAAGTGCAAAAGTGGAAGGCGTGCGGAAGAGGGGCGAGTATATAACAAACTATATTTTGAGTGGAAATGTTGGGGGTCGTCTTATACGCCGGGTCGTCTTATACGCCGGCATATACGGTATATCCAAAGACACAATACCAGGGGTGGGATTCAAATTTCTTAACAACCAGTTCTGTGGGTGTGGCCTAATTTGTGGGTGTGGCTTGGTGGTCATGTGACTGGGAGGCGTGGCTTGCTGACTGGGCATGGCTTGGTAGTCATGTGACTTGGTGGGCGTGGCTTGTATGTAAATATTATACATATGTTATTAAAAAAAGAGCAACTTTTACCCAAAAGTGGGCAAAGCAGGCAGGCAGATTGAGTTGCTCACAGAATCACAGATTCACTTAGTGATCTATCTATCTGCCATCGGCTACCTGAGTCTGCACTGAAAAGTAGAAGCTTCAGTCCTAAGGAATGTTCGGCTCTGCTTTTAGATTAGCTAGAAAGCAAGAAATCCAAAGATTTCCTGCTTTCTAACCAATGTAAATCTCCCGGCAGAGTAGAACAGCTGATGGTCGGGGGGAAAAAAAAAGGAAAAATAGCAACTTACCAAACCAGGCAAGTTGGATGGCTTGCATGCCAAATAAGGAGTGAGTGGGCAGGGAGGGGCAGGGCCAGCCAGTGGAGCAATTTGGTAGTTCTCCAAACTGCGGACAATCATAACATGCATGTGTGCAGTGTTTGCAAGAAATCATCCTCCGTGCCTCCTGGACAGCCAACAAGCACTGCGCTCTGGTGCGCA
Organism: Notechis scutatus; assembly: GCF_049901735.1. Taxonomy (NCBI): domain Eukaryota; kingdom Metazoa; phylum Chordata; class Lepidosauria; order Squamata; family Elapidae; genus Notechis; species Notechis scutatus. The sequence continues at coordinate 51,107,503 of NC_142010.1, read as the reverse complement.
GCATTTGGAAATCCTCTTGTTTCCTGCTTTTTCAACCTCAGCTGTGCCGTGCAAAGCAAATGAGGAGGGGAAAGCAAGGAATAAAGGACAGAATAGAGCCCGGGCAGGCGGGTGAGCAAAACCAGTTCGGTGTCAGCGGCTCTTTGTAGCTACCGGTTCTATAGAACCGGGCCGAACTGGTAGCATCCCACTCCTGCACAATACATATATTTGCCAGGAAATGTTATGAACACTTTTTATATTTTCAGGTTCAGAATGATGATAAAATGTTAGCCATTCAACTCCAGCTGAGTACAGTGGTAAATAAAAGGCATCCATTTGAAAAGCATTGAAAACAATCACACACCTACTTAAAACCTGCTGGGAAGCTTCGGAGATGTAAGAGAAAAGAAATCTCTTCAGGGTTCGGGCCTACTGGGCAAGGCCTATTATACCATGGTGTGCAAACTCACTTCTTATGTCCCTCCATTTTGTATGAAGCAAGTCACTGTGTGTTTTTCAATAAATCATAATGTAAAAATCCTGGTTTAGATTATGTGCAAATCTCATGCCAGTTTATGGAGCTTTAGCTTTTCTCTCTTTTTACATAGATATGTACTGTTGTGACCCACCAGCGGTCAGCAGAGCTGGCAGAAGATTCAGACAGTGAGGAGGTTGGGAAGGAACATGGGCCAGTCCTGGAGTTTGGGGAAGGCTTTGACGAGTGCTTTGCATTGGAGGCAGACATGGGGTCAGGGCTGTCTGACAGTTACCAGCTGCCTTTGGAGTCGGAGATCATTGAGGCAGGACAGCTGGAGCCTGTTCCCAGTGTGCACATGCACAGAGCTGCCAGAAGAAGGGAACAGCTAAGGAACAAGCTGTTCGACTTGGGAGTAAAGCCACAGGGGGACGGAAAATGGCCTCTCCCCTAGAGGATAAAAGAGGAGCAAAAGTGGAATGGAGTTTTGCAGGAGACAATTAGTTCATTTGAAGATCTGTTCATTTGAAGATTCTTGGCTAGTATTGTCTGCTACAGTGAGGCCTCTGAAAAATATCAGCCTGGCACATCTCCAAGTCTGATAAACATTTGTGAATTGTGAAATATCTTGGGGAAATATCTTGTGAATTATGAAATATCTTGGCCGGGGCTTTGCTGGAGAGGAATTCACTGTAAACTAAATAAAAGGGGTTTATAGAGATGAGGAGTCAGCTTTGTGCTGTTGGGGAAATCTAGGTCATAACACTTACATTACACCTGCAGTGGGAGACTAGCTATTTATGTATTAAATTTATATGTCACCCATCTCTCTACCCAACGAATCTGGGTGGTTTACAATACCATAAATAATAGGATAAAACAATTACAGAATTAAAACATTAGAACATCAGACATTAAAAGGTAAAACATTAAAATTAGTATTAAAACAATGAAAAAGAACCAAAGTGTAAACCGGTAGAGCTTGGGCCTTCTAGTAATCTATTAACTGCCTCCAAAATAGGATGTCACTTTTGGGGACATCAAAGCAAGGTTTTCAAGTTCTTTCAGAATGCCAAGAAGGTGGGGATGGATCTCACTTCAAGAGTGATGATAGTCCAAATGCAGGAACCATGGTAGCAAAGGCTCTTCTCCTGGATGCCACCAGTTACAATCTCTTGGCTGATGGGATCCAGACCATGCTCTTTCTGCCAGAGCAAGTGGGACAGGCTAATCTCATTGGGATGAGATAGTTCTTCAGGTAACCTGGAGGAATTTATATTTCTTCCTATTCAAAATACCCCTTTGTGGCCTTGAATAAAAAAATAATAATAACCTAAGCATCCTCCATAGAAACATATAACCCAAGGCTCTTAACACTTCTTTGTGATACCTCGAACTGTAAGATTGGGTAAGTTTTGGTAAGATCTGGAAGGGTGGCTAGCTCTGGACTTCCTCTCAAGAAAATATCAGATTCAGAGATCACAGTCATGAACCTTTTCAGCAGTGGTGGGATTCAATCTTTTTTACTACCAGTTCTGTGGGCATGGCTTAGTGGGTGTGGCAGGGGAAGGATACTGTAAAATCCCCATTACTTCTCCACTCCTGGGGGAAGGTTACTGCAAAATCCCACTCCCTGCTCACCTCACTAACCTGTTGTCCAGCTCCGTTCTCCTCTGCAGGGCAACAAAAGAAGACCCAGCAGATCAGCTGGGACTCGGGAAGCAGAGAATAGATGGGGACAGTGCCAGTCAGAGGTGGTATTTGCTGCTTCTCCAAACTACTCAAAATTTCTGTTACCGGTTCTTCAGAACTGGCTAGAACCAGCTGAATATCACTTCTGCTTTTCAGCCATGGCCCAACTTCTTTCGAACAGCATTTCCCTTGAAATTAAATTGGCCTACATCCTGTTAGTATTTTTGAAAGCCATCAAATCATAGTTATTCCAGAGATTATCAAGAGAGGCAAATCCAGGGAGTCTGGTTTGAGCTTCTTCGGTGACAGACAGAAATCCGCGATTGTGCACAGTTTTGGTCTGGGCTCGCCGCTGGAGCACCCCGAGCCGGCTGGTTTCGGGGCTAAGCCACCCCGTAGAGGTGGTGAAGAGGGGGGAGACTGCCAGCAGGGTTGAGGAGAGCCACATCTCTCCTCCTCAGCTGGCCATTACTCCCTTTCCCGAAGGCAGTTGCAGTGGTGGTCAGAAATGGCCACCTCAAAGAAGAACTAGACCAGAAAAGAACGTGCAGGAGGAAGATAAGAAGAGAAAGTTTTGGTTGACCGGGTTAAATTGCAAAAGCAACAACTAAGGTACCCTGGAATTTAAACTAAAAAACAACAACATTGTTCCCAAAGAAGAGTCCGAAGCAGTGAAGGAAAGTGAAAAGGGAAAGTTTTGGTTTTTTTTTCTTCTCTCCCTTTCTCTATACTGACAACTAAGAGACTTAAATAAGAAATCAGAAAAAAAAAATCCGCTTTGACATCAATAGGCAATTAAGCTGAAAATAAAACAAAATGTCAAAGGGATAATAAAGATTTCTGGACACTAAAATTTTTTTATAAGCAGGAAAGGAGAGAAAAAGAATAAAAGGGCAGGATCTGGAAAAAAGGGAGGAGGCTGCCTGGAATTAAAAGGAATCTACAGTAAAACTTCAACAAGACTTCTAAAAGATACATTTTAACTGAAACTTTGCAACTAAATAGTAGAACCCCAGGAAGAGAAAGTGAAAAAAAAAGCAAAAGGAAACAGCTTGCTTGTATTTGGATTACTTGGTGATCTTTGGATTCTTGGTTATTGCATTTGAATGACTAAAATTAATCGGGTGGTTGTTTAAAAATTTATACAATGGCATCACTTCTAGATGAATTGAAAATGGAACTTAAAAAGTACAAAGAAGATGCACAAGAAGGGAGGGGTTCTTTTGGCTTCATTTTTCAATTCTTAGAAATGGAGATTTGGAACTATGAGAAACAACAAGAAACATCTGCAAAACAAGAAGACTGGGACAAAGAAGAAGCCATCTTTAATGAACAAGTAATTCTATGTGGGGAAGAAAAAGGAAAGGGGGAAAGAGAATGGAGAATTAAAGACTTAAAAAAACAACCAAAGAAAAGAAAAATAGTTCGAAAAATAAGTATAATATTGGAAAGCAACAGAAGAGGGGAAATAGAGGTAGAGAGACAAGGGGTAAAAAGGGGAGAGAGAAGAAGAGAGGGAAGAAGGAAAGGAAAAGAAGTTACAAAGGACAGAAACAAGATATAGATAAACAGGGCCTATTTAGAGATAATGGGTGAAAATTTGACTGAAAAAGGGATTCTGTAAAGGTACATAAGATTGTATTGTCATATTAGTAATAGAATTAATTTTAGAAAATTGGAAACAACGTATGATTAAAATGAGGGATAAAATAGTTACTGTAATCTAGTGAAATGTTTGTTAATAAAATAAAATAAATGAAATAAAATAAATGAGAAAATTGAATTAGGAAGGGATGGGAACATTTTAATTAGTTAATGTTTTATAAAATATAAGTGAAGGGGGGGGGATTAATTATGGAAAGCTTATAACTGTTCCCATAGAAGTATGATATTTAATTGAAAAGTAATGCTAAAGAAGTTAAGATTTTAATGAATATTAACATCAATGATAGAATTGAATTGGAATGGAATGTGTTGTTTTAATTACATATATTTATAATCTTTTTTTTAAAGAATATAGTGTGTATTTTAAGAATGTACCAAGCAGAATCCGAATGGAAGTTGTGTATTATATTGAATGTTATAACTTTAAGGTATATATTGAAGCCTAAATAAGAGTTAAATGGATAAACTTAAAAGATATAAAGGCATCATACTCCAATCAGCAACTACAGGAGAAACTTTGTTTAATGAGAAAAGATAATATGAAATTGAAACAGGACAGACAAAAAGTATAAATATAGTGATTTGAATTGAGACGAGATAATTAAAATAAAATTGAGAAAATTAAAAGAGGGGAGAAGCTATGCAGAAAATGTAAAACAGTAATAAGATATGGAATAGAACATAAAAATGAGCATGAAGTTGAATTTGTGTCTGTACGAAGAAATGTAACCCGGGATTACGCTACTTTCAAAAAAGATGTTTTATTTGTATTTTTTGGTGAAAACTCAAATAAAATTTACAAAAATAGAGAGAGAGAGAGGCAAATCCTCCTGTCTTGTTCTTTGTGTGATGTCTGGTGATGTCTGGTTAAATCTTTTTATTTAAAAAAAATCTTATTGCTTTTAAATCTTATTGCTGCTATAGAAGGGATATATAAGTCATTCAGAGGCCTCTTACCTTGAAATAACATATAAACCCTAATAAAAAAATTAGTTAGGAAATGCCTTAAGGCAGCTCTTCTCACTTTCATTTCCTCCAGGTTTACCAAACTGATTCTAGTAGATGCAGCCAACAATCTGAAGGAGATTTGTTCAGAAGTACATTCCCAGACATCTGATCAGAAACTTAAACTTATGTACTTCTGTGTAGAGACATGGATTACATCTTTTTATAAAATCATATAAAAAGATGGCCAGCCTTGCTATCAGAATTATTTGTGCAGTACAGTTGCATGTTAAGGCCAGTTTGTTGGCATGAAAAGCCAATAAACAAGCAAACCACATTGGCTAGTAACACAACCAGAATACGCATGTCATTTTCCCTTTCCATCTACCTGGGCTAGCCCAGACTTTCTTAATCTTATGTCCCCAGATGTGCTGGTCCAACTCCCATAATACCTAGCCAGCGTGACTGGGCTAACCATAGTGCGTACTGTCTCAAGGAATTTTGGAGTCTAAGGCTTTGTTTTATTTTGTTTCAGCTCGATTCATTATTTTGTAACAACATATTCGTTTCATTATTTTTAAAACTTTGGTTATTAGGCAGCTGTAGGTTATATTAACATATCTGATTGCATGTAATGACAAGAATTCAGACCAAATGAACTGGCACTCTTATAAATGAAATATAGTTTTTTCACACTAATTTCTATCATCCTAGTTTAATTAAAAAATGCTGATGAAACTGCTGGTTCAAATGGGGAAAAAAACATTGAACATAACATGTGTACATGAAAAAAATCACGAATGCTGTTATCAGAGCCAACTTCTATGATTCTGTCCAAGATTTTCAGAATTCTGCCACCCAATAACTTGGGATGGTATCAAGAGTAAGAGTCCCCATCCCTGTGGTTTTCCTAAGGGCTCTGCTTTAATTTTTCTCATGTCTGAGAACATCTTATATGTTTCTGAAGAAAAAAATAGCATTGCATTTGAAGACAAAGTCGTGATAAAGTCTGTCTCCATCCTGAGCACCAGATAGTTTTCACTAGCTATTTCTCCACTTAAAGCAACTGTATACCATCACCACCCAATGATCAAATATTAGATAATCTAACCTTGTTACTATTATTTTTGGCACAAAAATAGTTGAATAACTGTAGAAAGTGCTGTAAATTGTTAGTGGGGAAATAATCACTGGAACCAATTCCACTGGGGCAACGGTTAAGTGGAAGGTGTTTTTGTGCCTGCTAGATCCTTGGAAATTATCTCTACTGCACTCCACAAATGAGGCAAGTCAGGCCAATGTATGTGATTTGAGCCAGAGATATGAAAGACTGCATTTGAGAACTTTGAAAATTCTGTCCTCTAATAAATAGGGGTTTTTTCCCCCAAGAAAAAAATTGTTTTACACTTCCCTATTTTTTTCAGAGTTGAAGATTCTGTTGTTAGTATGGTTCTCCAATAACTGTGGTGCTGTTTTGCTGTTTATTTTGCAAAACAAAATGCATAAAAAATAGAATGTTGCAGAGAAAGATGAATTGAGATCATGAAACAGACAGTTCTATGGAAAGCCACCCCCCGTTCATCAAACAGAAACTTTTCCTCCATTGAATTGTTGGGTGGTGGTGACTGTAAACTGCTAAAACTTCCACAATGCCATAACTCAAGAATGAGAGCATACATAACAATGGAAATCTTCAGTTGTGGCAACACTTTTCCCTTTCTCTAGGGGTGGGATTCAAATTTCTTAACAACAGGTTCTGTGGGTGTGGCCTAATTTGTGGGTGTGGCTTGGTGGTCATGTGACTGGGTGGGCATGGCTTGCTGACTGGGCATTGCTTGGTGGTCATGTGACATTGCAAGCATAGCTTTTATGTAAATATTATACATATTTATGTAAATATTGATTTTTTTTAATTAAAAAAAGAGCAACTTTTACCCAAAAGCAGGCAAAGCAGGCAGGCAGATCGAGTTGCTCACAGAATTACAGATTCACTTAGTGATCTATCTATCTGCAATCTAGCTGATTCTGCACTGAAAAGTAGAAGCTTCAGTCGTAAGGAAAATTCGAAGGATTTCCTGCTTTCTAGCTAATTGGTAGAGCAGAACAGCTGATGGTCGGGGAAAAAAGGAAAAATAGCAACTTTCCAAACCAGGCAAGTTGGATGGCTCGCATGCCAGGTAAGGAGTGAGTGTGTGGGAGGGGCCAGCCAGCGGAGTCTTTTGCTGATTCTCCAAACTGTGGACAATCATAACACATGTGCGTGTGTAGCGTTTGCAAGAAATCATCAGCAATGCCACCTGGACAGCTGACAAGCGCTGCATTCGGGTGCGCAGTGTTTGAAAATCCTCTTGTTTCCTGTTTTTTCAACCTCAGCCATGCCGCGCAAAGTAGCTGAGGAGGGAAAAGCAGGGAATAAAGCCTGCCTAGAGCCCAGGCAGGCGGGTGGGCCAAACACCAAACCAGTTCGGTGTCAGCTGCTCTTTGCAGCTGCTGGTTTTATAAGCCGGGCCGAACCGGTAGCATCCCACCCCTGTCTTTCTCTCTCTGAAAATGGAAAATTGTTCCGGGAAATACAGAAGATCATATGCATCCTTTCATAATAGAAAGCCAGATTCCACAAACGTGCCTGGCAGCTAGTCAAGTGATGACAACTTGAAGGCAGAGAGATAGAATACACAAGAAAAATTAAGAAACATAGACTAGGCCATGTTAATTATAGAGTCATGGAAATGATGCTCAGATTGCAAAGGTTCATGAGAAAGTATTGTAATGGAAGGGGGCCTGGAGGAGCAGTAAGGGGGAAATTTTGGCCTTACAGAGTTTCCCCAGAGAGAGGCCTAGAGTAGCAGATTGTGCTGTCCCAAGCTTAATGGGGAAGAGGTTCAGGATAGCCACATCCTAGAAGGGGATAGATAGATCTAGTAGATGAGAAGGTAAAAGCTTTAATTTAAGGAGGAGGAAGGGGAAGGAGGAGAAAGAGAAGAGCAAGAGGGAGGGGAAGACTTCTACAATATGACTAGTTGCATTACTGTAAAATACAAGGACTGTAGGTTTTTGCTGCACCAGATACATTTTTATATATTTCTTTAAGGAGACAGCATTGGAAATGTATGTTGTTTCTAAATACCTGATTATTTCCAAACACACAGATGACTCGTGAAGGAAACAAATAGATGAAATTATTCTGGAGCAACAACATCACCCCTCGGAGCCCCCATTTCAATCTTGCTGGCTTCTCCCTGTCCAAAGCAGACCTATCAGATCAGTTCCCCATCTCCTTTGTTCCCTACTGGTGGGCGTGAGTTGGCCACATAAATGGCTGAGGTGAGCTGCTGCCTTGATCGCTCATTAGAGTCCATAGTTAAATTTGGAAAGAAGATTGCTATTACCAGGGTACCATGGAAACAAACCTCTCCGCTAATGGAAGACACTCCCTCTTTCTCCCTGATTTGGTAGGGTAGTGAATGGGAACAGTGAAAAAAAGACATGGGGGAGGGGAGAAAAACAATTTGGGGGGAATAATGTAGCAAGGAATGTGTGTGTGTGTGTGTGTGTGTGTCTGTGTCTGTATCTATGTTCTGTACAGGTCTGTACAAAAGACACCAGAGAACTGTTCCATATTTCCCAATGACTTGAAACTTATGTAAACAGTTTTTATTTAGAACTGAAAAGCACACTGATACATGGGCTTAATGAATGCTTCTTGGAAAAATAAAAATACTTTTCCTTTTTTATCTATTTATTTACTAAAATTCATCTTGCATATGGGACAAATTTGATTTAAAATACATTGGAAGACGGAAAAGGAAGCTAAGAGTACTGTGGCTTTGACTAGATGAATCAATACATTACTGATATCAAACTTAGAATATTTATTGAAGGAGGCATTGGAGGAGAAAATTCTCAAATGTTGATTCACCTGGATACTTCAATAGAACAAATGAAGGGTATATATTTCATACATGTCAATGCCAGGAGCCTTTTCAGGACACAAGAACAAAGATTCTACGCCAGTGGTCCCCAACCTTTTTGTACCAGGGACCAGTTTCAAGCACAAACACTTTTTCAAGGACCGGGGAGAATCGAGTTTGGTGGTTTGCTTGCAGACGTTTCATTACCTGACTAGGTAACATCTGATGTTGTTACCTAGTCGGGTAATGAAACGTCTGCCAGCAAACCACCAAGTTCAGGAGCGCCTCGGCCCTGCCTCCCTCAGCCCCATCCCTCAGGTGTCTCCCTCCCTCCCTCAGGTGTCTGCCTCGTTCCTCTCTCAGTCGCTCTCTCGCTGCTCCACCAGCCCAGGAAGAAACTGCTTCAAAGAAGCGGGGGTGGGGTGGTTTCCTGTCGCCTGCAGATCCTCCGAGCGCCCGTTTACCCCACCCGCCCACCCGCGCAGTTCAGCCCAGTGCTCCGTTCTGCCTGCCTGCCTGCCTGCCTTCGTTCGGAGCAGCTTCGGCTGATAAAAAGAGGCGAATAGTTATTATTCTCAGCCGAAGCTGCTCCCAAACAACCACACAGGCAGGCAGGCAGAACGGAGCACTGAATTGAAGCGCGGGCGGGCGGGCGGGGTGGGGGTAAACGGGCGCTTCGGAGGAGCTGCGGCGACAGGAAAAGCCACACCCGGCTTCTTTGAAGCAGTTTCTTCCTGGGCTGGTGGAGCAGCGAGAGAGCGACTGAGAGAGGAACGAGGCAGGAGGAAACCGAAGCTGCTGAGCCAGAGAGCAGGACAGGCTTGGTTGCTTCCTCCCTCCCCTTCTCTCATTTGTGTCCTTGATCCCCGATCCCAGCAGCATTCACCGAAGGCGAAGAAAGCCGCCATTTTTTTAAAAATTTTTTTATTTGCAGCCCGGTACAGAGTGCTCCACGGACCGGGACCGGTCTGCGGCCCGGTGGTTGAGGACCCCTGTTCTACGCTATTGGTTGAAGTAACATTTTCTGTAATACTAAATGGTAGGCTTTCCGGTATGAACAGTACAAAAATGATATATACAAATACTGCTTATTGCATATGATGCCAAATATATTCTGTCTAGGAAGCATGAAGGAAAATTAAGGTTTACCATCACCAGTCTGCCAAAAATCTATAGGTAAATGTGCAAAATGATTCAATCTTAGAATTTGTTTCAAGAAAATTCTACTGCTTCTTGTGTAGCCTTTACTATGTTCTTTCTAGATTTTTTTATACCCCTTAATTTTTTTAATAAATAATTTCAGGTGAAATACATACCCAATATTTTTTCCTCCTATTTTTCCCACAACAACCTGTAAGGTGAGTTGGGCTAAACATGAGTGACTAGCCCCAGGTAAACCAGTTAGATTTTGTGCCTAGAATTCCTGATCTCTTGGTTTCTAGCCTGGTGCCTTAACTAATAGACCAAACTGGCCTATTTGATATTTAATGAAACTTTGATATTTTAGTACAACTTTTATAAGTCATCCAAAGTGTATTTTAAAAAAAAGATTTTAAATTTCCAAAAGATTTGTATTATTTATTTTAGGCCTTTTCATTTGTATGCTTTCTTCACTACTTCCTTTCCTCTGATCACATCACCACTTTTCTTTATTCTTCCATGGCCCCTGCTGATTCAACATCTGCCATAATAATTCCTCATTTTCACTTTTTTTTCTGCCTTGGCACAAACAATTCAAATTTTCCAATAGGTGCAAGAAATAGCAACGACATTCCTCCTCAATACATTGGTATTATATTATAGGAGATATAATTGGCCAAGAGAGGAGTGGTAGATCAATTTTGGGGGAAGTTATTAAAATCTGGGAGAAAAACAACAATTTTGAAAGACAGGTGAAAACCTGTCAATTTGAATGTATTTAGCAGCTCAGTGAAGCACACATAGTAGAAAATGTACTTTGTGGCATCTCCAGGTGGGTTTGGAAAAGATCGTTTTGTTAAGCAGTAGACAGTTGCAGCCATTACTTTATCCAATTGAGAGTAAACAATACTGAGTTAGATAAATCAACGCAGGTGACTCCCTGTAGACCTTTATAATCTTCATTTAACCTGTTAAAGTATATTCTAAGATGCCAAATAAAACCAAGCTTTGGGGATTTGAGATAATCAGAACACAGCATGAAGGGACAACTGGAAAATACATGCTGATAGTCCTTCTATATTTGATCTAGATTTAATTTCATATCTGGATTAATTTGAATCTGCAAAAGACTACAAAACAGGAAGAAGAAAAGATTCTTATCTGTCAATAATACACAATCAGCTATATGACTTTTCAAGCCAGTTTAATGAGATTAAGGCAATATTTTACTTTCTGTTTTGCCTTCCATGACAAAAACAAATAAGTTCCATAGAATTCATATCAGTACAGAATAAAGTATTTAAATTATTTTATTTTTTAAATATTTGCTATTGCTCTGTCTTACTTTGGATGCCATAAGCAACATTTTTAGCATTCTTATTTTGCAAGGTAAATTTAGTTTGTACTCTTGAATAGATGAAAATAACAGTTTGGCACACAGAAGAAATTACTATGAGAAGTTGTGGAAAGGAAAAACATTGCATAACCTTTGAATTACTGCAGTAGGAATTTGCTACGTTGAAGCCAAGCTGTATGTCATCTTTCAAAAATTCATTATATGGAATTCTCATTTCTAACCATCCATTGAAATTGCCATATATCCACATACTTCTGTTCCATTCAGCTGGCTTATTTGTTTACCATTAAAATTGCACACCTACTGTTCCATTAAATCAGAAGGAGGAGGGATGAGATCTCTTGGGTTCAGCTGAGCAACAAGACAGACATCATAGCTGTCGTGCATGAGGGCTTTGATTGCAACAACATTCCAATTATTTTCCCAAGTGTCCAGCTCTAGGATCTCTTTGGTGATAACTTCATGCCGAGCTGAAATAAAAAAGAATAAGGTAGGAGTATAAATCAGATGAGTTCAGATACAAAGCCAGCAAAGGAGTCAGTTCTGTCTGTAAACAACATTTCAAAAATAATTTGGTGCTGTACTTAGAAGAAAAAGAGAGATGGCTATGGTTGAAGCCTAGTGCCATGCCTCTCCTGGAGTATTTGTCTTTGGAAAAAGGCGTCATCCAAGAGAGGCATGACTCCTGGCTTGATATTCCAAAATATACAACTATGTAGTTTGTCAAGAAATTCTACTTTGTGTGACTTCCATAGGCCATTCCCCTCCACTGTCCACTCACCTGCAACACAAAATAATGTGCTCATAATATTTGTTATCCTGATGGCCAATCCCTATCCTTCCTGTTAGTGCATCTGTTTTAAGTCACTGCCAAATAGGGGAGTTGTCTTGATCTGGGAGCACAGTACTTGTATCATCCTAGATGTGTTTCTTTGCTAGATTTACATCCTGCCTTTTCTCCAGGAGCTCAAACAATGTAATAGCATCCTTTGCACACATTTTGCCCAGACGGATTGGGCTGAAAAAGAACAATTGGTCCAAAATTACACAGGAAGTTTTCATGGCTGGGGATGGATTCCTTATCTACCCCTAGGTTTCCATCTGGCTTTGCTGCCCTCCCCTTTCAACAGATCACCAGCCAGTGTGAAAAACATCCACTAATTTGGGCATCACAATAGGAATGAGATAGTTTTATTGAACTGGTTTATTTTCCCTTTTCCTCACTTCCAACTTGGATGTTGCACTAATTAAAATAATGTAAAATAAAGATATCCATAGGGGAATATCCAGAAAGTAATAGCCTCTCTCAGAGAAGAGAGAGAGATGGGCCCTAACTAAATCAGTCCTATAGACCTGTAGAAAGTCAGCACCCACCCACCCTTGTAGAGAATGAAATATTTTGGGGCATATTAAAAAGGCAGGATAGAATATTTTGCCTGAAGGAGAAATGGGAAAAAATCTTAAGGGAGGCAGAAACCAACCCCAGTCTCCCTGCCCAAAGCAGAAACTGAGGATGCCAGCTTTTAGAAATGCAGATTTGGTAATCCATTCAGAAAGACTGGGTCAGACAGAAACTCCAGATAAGCAACACAATTATGCAAGCCAAAGGTTGACAAGATTAGCTCAGACAAACACTTAGGATTTGCATTTTCCCTTCTGCCTATAGAGCCAGCCATGACCCCTTCATGACCCCATAGGAATCAAGGTATAAAACCCACCCACTCTCAACTCCATTTTGTCTGTTGTCCCAGAACTGCACACTGTGTGTGTGTTGGTTCTGTTCACCAATAAATTGAATCTTTCTTTCCAATCAGCCTCCATTTTATTCCTGGCTTGGAACTGGATCTGGATTTTTCTTCCAACAGACCCAGCAACATGCTGGGCAACCGTGTTGACTTAGAACTGCAAGTAATAAACAACAACAGCCCAATTCAATATTTCTCATTATTTTCCACACACTGCTATGAGGAAAAGCAGATTATGGTAAACTTTTTCAAAAATATTGTAAAAGTGGATTAGCACAAAAGTAAAACTTCTTTCCCAGTGGGAAGTCTATTTTCCTCCCAGTGTGTTGTTGAAAAGATGCAGTAAAAAAAAAAGATGATAGATATGAAATCACTTCAAGAAACAAAGTGCTCTGAGAGGACAAAAGCTTGGAAGGAAATTGTCGTAGTGGAGGCTGGGTAGCAATTTGGTGGAGTGCCATGACCAACACTTCCAGAATATACTCTGATCACACCCACTGATGGTTATACATTACTTCACCTCTGAGGTGATGGATGGAAAAGTACTTATATTTGGGGCTATCCCTGGAGGGTATCAGAACAAGTGAGAAAATACTATTACACCCTACAGCACATGAAGCCATAGCATTGCTTGACTCACAGACTGGAGATAAGACAACATAATCAAGTCATGGGGGAAATTTTGTATTATTAAAGCATGGTTTCTTTTTATTTATTTATTTGTGTTTGTTAGATTTATATCCTCCCAGGAGCTCATACAGTAACAGTCACACTTTCACCACACTTATGGTTCCCACAATTTTTTGATACAGTTGTACTAAGAAGCATCAATTGTCCTAGTGAACTTCCACAGCTAAGGGGTGACTTGGATGTGGATCTCCCTGGCTCTGCTCTAGTACTTTCACTGGGGGATGACAATGCCTACAAATCATGGCTAAGCAGGGGTGGGATTCTACCGGCTCTGTCCGGCTCTGTAGAACCGGTAGCCCTGAAGAGTAGCAGACACAGAACCGGTTCTATGTCTGCTACTGTTTTGGCCCACCCACCCGCCTGGGCTCTTACCTAACCTTTATTTCCTGCTTTTTCAACCTCAGTTGCCGTGCGAGGCACAGCTGTGGTTGAAAAAGCAGGGAAAAAGTGCTTTTTCAAACGCTGCTTCCCTGCATGCAGCGCTGCTCAGCTGTCCAGGCAGCAAGCTGATGAAGATTTACACACGCCCGTAGTTAACCCTGTCGGATCCCACCCCTGTGACTAAGTTAAGGGTGGGAAGAGCTTTAGGAATGTTGAGCAGTCTTCTGTCAGTCATATTAAAGCAACCAAAAATGTACAATCTGGCACAACCTACAAAGAAGAAATTTCATTAAAACACTTTTAGACTTTTAAAGCATATCTTTGCATCTTTGTTTTTATGCACAACACTTCAGAAGAGGATAACACAAAATACAGTTAAGATGAATGACCTAGTACTCAGAGCATTTGGAAAAATAAGTGACAAAAGATAGCAAATCCATAGAAATGGGTTAATATGGAAAGAAAACTTGAAACAAAGTTGCAGTTCTGTAACGAAAAATGTTTGCATCTATCATCCAAATGGGTGTATTTACTTTCATACTCACTCATAAATATTTTTTGCAAGTTAAGTCATCTAATATAACTCATATGTATAGTAATGAAACAAATATGATGCTATATTTTACATGTAAAATTCTTGAGTTCCTTAATTATACCACAAGAAGAATCTAGTTAATGTTTCTCAAGAAAGCTTCCCTCGGAATATGTTTGTCTTGTCATTCTGGCTATATTTTTGTATCTTTTCAACTGTTTTCCCACAGTAGGTTGTGCAGCCTTGTACACTGTAATTAAATTGTTTCTTTTAGGAGAAGAACTGCAAGAAATAGGAACATGGGAAAAAAGTGTGACTGCTGCTAAGATTAATAACTTCTGTAGAAAGTGGCAAGCCACACAGAACTGAACCAGTGAGAATTAATATTAGATTTAGTGCAGAGTCAAAAAAGTCATTTGGCTTCATTATGATGGCATTTAAACATTCTGATCATCTTACAATTTTTATTTTATTGTTAAAGGCTCTTTCATACACGGGGCTATATAATTTTAAATTCACTTCAAATCTTAGTTTAGAATGTATACACTGTTAATCATATCTATTCAAGTTATTTTCAAAATTCTATCCAGAAATAACAGCACCGACAATAATAGAGGCTATGCATGTTTTTAGGGCAAATAAGAAAACGCCCTCCAGGCTTCAGGAAATGCTTTTAAAGCAAACAGCAATTTAATTCCTCTCTTGTAAGTTTCCCTGTTTGGAACAAGTAATGAATTTTTAAGAAGCAGTTCCATTCAAGCAAGCCTACGAAATCAAAGCCAAGACTTTACAATAAGCGGCTTTTAACGAAGGCTGTAAAACTGTGCAGTAACAGAACCATCAAACAAGACGAAGTTTTGGTTCAGAATCCCTTTTTCTCCTCTTGTAAAGATGGAGAAATGGAAGAATCATTGATTTGAGCTTTTTGAAACCTTTTGCAAAACATCAAGTTCTTTGCTGTAAATGAGAAGTTGCTTTCATTTTCCCTATTTGTTCCTTTTTCTTTTTAATGCTTTTTTCCCCGTTGAAAACCTTGAGGCCGAACTTTTCTTATTGTTAAGAGAAACAGATAATTTTCTGTTTTTTTCTACACACACTGTGAGATCTCTAATTATTCTTACTGAATCTTGATAGCCAGTAGGGAGAGAAGGAACAATACTATAACCCAAAACATTTTCACATCTTACTGAACTATACTGTTGCCTTTATGTTTTGTCCCAATTCAAGAACTAGGTTCCTGGTTGATGCACACTACCATTATCAGTTTGGATATAGTTTTGAAATTCCTAATCCTCAAACTATTTGACATGGTTTTGACAATACTGTTGTTTTTATGTAAGCAAAAACATACATCTGTTTTTATGTAAGCAAAATTGATAATTTCTTGTCAGTTCCATTGCCAAGCTTTAAATCATGTAGATAAGTAGTGTCCTAGCCCTCCCCCTCTGCTGAGAGAGGGCTGTTCAATTTTAACATAGATGGCCTCTTTTACCCTTCTTTCATACCACTGGTCCTCTCCAGTGGTGGACTTTGCTGTCTTCAAAAGAGTAACCTTTTCTTTCAAATGCAGATGGACTTCTGAATCTTGCCTTGATGGGTTTGTTCCTATGTTGTTCCATGTGTTTGTGAAGTGGTTGTTTTGTTTCTCTAATGCACAGATTTGTGCGTCCCTGTATTGTACTGCATATATCACATTGCTCAGTTTGTGTTTGAGTGTTTTATGCTTGGAGTCCTTCGTGGATTTAAAGTATGTATATATGTTGTGCTGGTTGAAAATCCTCTTGAGCTTTTCTGATATTTCTGTGATCAATGCAATGATAACTGTCAGGTTTCCAAGTGATGAAATCCATTAAAAAAGAAATGAGTAAAGTCCATCTTCCAAAAGATGTTTGTTGTTCTCTTCTTTATCTTTTATGGAGGAACTTCTGCTGGATCTTTTTCTAGACTTGCTGAAGGCCCCGTTGGGCTAACCACAAGCTCTGAGAGCTTCCTTGATGTATTTATTGAAAAAGGGGTTTGAAAGAAGAATAAAAGAGGCCATAAAATTGAAAAGCCCTCTCTCAACAGAGGGGAAGGGATATGATACCACCTATCACCTGTCTACAGTTCAGCACTTCCAAGAAAGTTCCACATCCATTTGCACTCTGATTCAGGAGACCCTGAAGCAGAGGTGGCATTCAGCCGGTTCGCAGTGGTTCAGGCGACCCGGTAGCAAGAATTTGGTGTGGGTTGTGAAACTGGTAGCGACTTCTGGCCTGGCCATGCCCCCAAACCAGTTCCCCAATCCCTGGTCGCTCAGTTGCCCCACCCACCTGATGCTCGCTCACTCACACAGCTTGCCCACCTGCTGCTTGCCCCGCCCAGTCACTCCTCCCTTCCTATGTGGCACGCTGGGCCCTTCGTGGCTTGGCTAACCTGACTTCCCCACGTGGTGCCTGCACCCCAACTGAGCAGCCCTGATCTGCCTGCCCTGCTCACAGGTAAGCCTGCATTGTGCTAGGCCCTCACTCACCCCCCAGGACCTTTCCAGGCCTTCCTCCCACTGCCCATGGCCTTTCCGGGCCTCCCCCCCCACCGCCCAGGACTTTCCGGGTGGGAGGAGGCCAAGGTGGGCTGTCTTTTTCGGGCCAGTCCAAAGGGTGGGGGGGACAGCAGCAGCCACAGCGTAGCTATGGGAAGCCCCAGCGCAGCAGAGAAAGCGAATGGAAAGGCTTTCCGTTCACTTTCTCCCTGCCTTTTGGGGCACCCCCACCCGCTGCCCCCGCCGCCTCCTCCCATGTGCTTTGAAAGGGAGGGCGGATGGATGTTCCGGGGCTGCTGCTTTCTTCATTGTCCCGCCACTCACTGCTCTGGAGTTTGCCCAATAAGTTCTTCCCAGAAAAGGTGTGTGTGTGTGTGTGTGTGTGAGTCAAGGAAGGAAAGGAAGGAAGAAAGGGAGGAAGGGCAAGAAGTCTTTTGTTAAAAACTTCCAGTGTTGGAGCACCCAGAACTTCTGGTGGCAAGCAATTCCACTGGTTAATTGTTTTCACTGTCAGGAAGTTTCTCCTTACTTTTAGGTTGCTTCTCTCTCTGTTCAGTTTCCATCTTGCTTTGGAAAATACATTGTTTGCCTTCGGGTGTTTTGGAAAATATATTGCCCCCTGCTCTTTCTGGCAGCCCCCTAAAAGCCTGTTGCTTATCACCCTCTTGGGCAAAGCATGTGAGCCATTTCCTCCTTTCAGTGGTCCATGAAAGTACATCTATAGTATGTAGATAATAAAGTCAACAAAAGGTGAACAACATTTTTACAGAACTATAGATATGTTGAGGCTGGGTGTGACAAGGAATGGCTGGGGGGAGGGGCCAATTGAGGCACCCCTTTACGTGAGTGACATTGAGTTGGCCACACCCACCCAGTCACATGACCACCAAGCCACGCCCACACAATCATATAACCACCCCAGTCACATGGCCACCAAGCCACACCCACCCAGTCATGTGAACCTAGCCATGCCCACCAAATAAGCTACGCCCACAAAACTGGTAGTAAAATTTTTTGAATCCCACCACTGCCCTGAAGGTACAGATAAACTCCCCAAGTGGCCTCAATGACTCTCAGAGAGCTAATGACTGACCTTCAGAGTGCTAATGACCAAATGATTGCAAAGAATATAAATCCTTCCATTCCCCATCATTCAGTCAGAACTGAAGAAGCTTCATGGATGCAAAGTGAGATGTTTACAAGGAAAAATTAAGAAAGTCCAGCACCTTTGAGACAACCAGGACCTGGATGATTGAGAATCTATGGACATTGTCTAGATGTATCAGTTTAGCTTTTTCCATTTCTGTGTCTCTAAAAATCAGCTAAATAGGAGTGAGCAGTGTGGAACAGCAGCCAAAAAAGCTAATGCAATCCTAAATTGCATTAATAGAGGGATACAATCGAAATCAAGTGAGGTACTAATACCACTCTATAAAGCCTTAGTAAGACCACATCTAGAGAACTGCATCCAGTTTTGGTCACTACATTATAAAAAAGATGTTGAGACTCTAGAAAAAGTACAGAGAAGAGCAACCAGGATGATTAGGGGACTGGAGGCTAAAACATACAACGAACGGTTGCAGGAACTGGGCTTGGCTAGTCTAGTGAAGAGAAGGACCAGGGGAGACATGATAGCGGTCTTCCAATATTTGAGGGGCTGCCACAGGGAGGAAGGGGTCAAGCTATTTTCTAAAGTGCCTGTAGGCCAGGCAAGGAATAATGGATGGAAACTGAACAAGGAGAGATTTAACCTGGAAATAAGGAGAAACTTTCTGACAGTGAGCACAATCAATCAATGGAACAGTTTGACCCTCAGAAGTTGTGGGAGCGCCATCACTTGAGACTTTCGAGAAGAGACTGTAAAACCGACTGCCATTTGCCAGAAATAGTGTAGGATCTCCTGCTTGGGCGGGGGGTTGGACTAGATGACCTATAAGGTCCCTTCCAACTCTGATTATCTGTTGACTATTAAAATGAGAATGGGAGAACTGGCCAATGTGGCAAGTATTGGAAATGCTAGATGCTGTAGTCCAAAATCCATCTGGAAGACCGTAGCCAGCCTACCCTCTTTTACATTGTAGTCCAGTCTCCTTAAGAACCAGACAATTTTAATATAAGAGCAATTGATTCAGTGCCAGTTAAGATAAGAGAGAGCCAGGTTCAAATCCTTATTAAATCAATCGTGGCTAGTCTTCCAATTTAAAAGCAGAGCCACTTGATCTCTAGGAGGGCTTTAGAGATGTCAGGGACTCCCCAAATGACTTTGTTGAAGGACTTTGTGTCAGTTTTTCAACCTAACCCACATCATAGGATGGTTGCAAAGATTTCTCTTGTCGTTTCTGAACAACCAAAACGAGACCAAGACCTTTCCTTTTTTTTCCTGGATCATTTGAGCCCAACAGAGAGGCATGGGAAGCAGCAGCAGCAGCAGCAGCAGCAGAGATTAAGTGGGTCATTTAGGGAGGCTCTGACATCTTCTCCAAGCTAGTGGGTCTGCTTTTAAATGGGAAGACTAGGCTACGATTGAGACAATGGCACAAAGCAAGTTGCTTCCTCTTTAAAAAATTATATCGTTTGTTGTCTTGCTGCAACTCTAGCGAAAATAATCTCCCCTGAAACTGTATTAGCCCCAGGGCAGAAAACTCTCTGGCATTTTGGTATCTGGCATTATTGTAAGCTCTTCCATTTGTGCAGCCCATGCTATCACTACTAATGTGCGGCCCATGCCAGCACTACTAATGAGCTTTCCATAAGGCACGCTTTTAAATATCGCAAGACATTCATAAAACTCCTCCGATTTTGCCATTCAGACATAAAAAAGCTGGGGTTTGCTGTTAATGTTGTGTGACTTCTGTAGCTTGCCTGACACCACATTGCCCTTTGCATGGAGAGGCTGACAGATTGTTTTAGGGTATAGAATAAATATTTAATCTGTTTTTCTATTTGTTTTAAAATTGCATTTTTATATATGGTAGAGTTAACAATTATCCCTGTGGTTCTATATACCGATCGCTTCTTCTTACTTCATTTTTTTTAAATGGCAAGGTGCAATATTCAATAAAGATAATTTTGATTTAAAAAAAAAACCTTCAAGGTCTCCTTATAATTCTAAAATGTCTGCATATTATGTTGATGGTTTATATAATTGTTCATATATTTATATACTCTTTTCATTTAAAATGAATAGGAAATAATGGTGATTAAAACATTTTTCCCCATTTTATATCTGAGCTGTATTTCATATGCTAGGTGGCTGCTTTCAGATTCTTATCTTGTGAAAAGAAACCATTTTTTTAAAATATATATATATCAGGTTGTCAAAAACACTTGGATGTAAGGATGTTCAAGTATGCCATGGAAAGAATTGTGCCATAAGGATTGCCTATGAGAAGGGGATAGGAAATTATATGGGAAATTATAACTGAAAATAATTAGCTCTAGTTCTTAAGTCACTGAAAGATTCTGTTTCTACACGACCAGTCAAACAGCCCCCTTCTTCCCCTTTGAGGTTTATTATTTTGTCTTATCTCCCCATCCCACTGACCCACTTTTTCCTTGCCATGGGGGTTGTAAGGAAGGCAGCCCAGTCTCACTGCTAACAAAACTCTGTTAGTGAAGGCTGAGAAGAAACCATAATTTGGCCCAGACATATGTATGCGTGTATTCTTCTTGTACACTGCTCAGAAAGAGTGAATGCTGTGCTGTACCCTCTGGCTGCTACTTATACCCTGATGTGCAGGCTACCAGAACAAACAAAGAGCAGTTGAAGTCCTAACATGGGAGGACAAATATGATGTCTATGGATGGCTGAAACTTGGTGGGATGATAGTTTTGGAAAGCTATGGTTTATTTTTAAGAAAGAAAACTTAAATAGAAAGGGAAAGGATGTTAATAGCAATAGCACTTAGACTTATATGCCACTTCACAGTGCTTTACAGCCCTCTCTAAGTGGTTTACAGAGGCAGTGTATTGCCCCCAGATATCTGGATCCTCATTTTACCAACCTCGGAAGGATGGAAAGCTGAGTCAACCTGGAGCCGCTCAAGATCGAACTCCTGGACTGAGCAGTGAGTTAGCCCTGCAATATTGCATTCTAACCACTGAGCTACCATGGCTCTTATCTGCACCACCATGGCTTTTATCTGTAAGTTGTACTTATGTTGAGCTGTACATAAAGAAAAAAAAATGTATAGAAATTCAGGAATCAGAGCATGAAAATTCTTATTGAGAGTATTTGGGTAAGAATAAAGGGCAGGGAGGGGAACTGATATTGTTATAAGAGTTTATTATGGACTGTCAAAAGAAGTATAATATGGATGAGGTCTTCCTATGTCAAATGAACGTATTTCCACTTCCATGCTACAATAACATTGGGATATTTGTCATGCCAACTTCTTTTAGAATTCTAACTCTTCTAAGAATTAGAAGCCCAACTAATTCATTTCTTCCCCAGCTGATAGCATCATTTTACAAAAAGTGGAAGAAACAAAAAGGAACTTTGATCTAGAAATGTGACCTCTGCCACAGTTATCTTGCCATGTAGGTCACATGGGGCACATTAATTTCCTGACAGTGATTTGTAGATGAGCTGCAGAAATCATCTCCCATCCCCAGACTTCCAAGAGGCACTCTTAAGGTGGATGCTACTGAATCTGAGGACCATCTATTGATACTTCTTTCCCTTCCTCCTTCCTTCCCATCTCACAGATATTTTTACAATACACTACTGAGCTTTGTAGGTATTTCAAATGAATATCCTTTCTTGGTAGCCTGAAAAGCTAAGTAGTTAAGCAGTCATGGTAACAAAGGAATTTGATGAATTTGGGGGCGTGCATAAGCGCACCAACGTGCCTACCGTCCCTGTCCTATTGTTTCTCTTATTCTTCTTTTATTTTTCTTATATGTACCCATTTCATGTATTCACAACTATGTATACACTTATACTTATTATCTTGTAAACAATTGGCAAATCAAATAAATAAATAAATAAAATAAATAAATAAGGACACTGATTGAGTTTGCAGTGACCAAAAAACTATCTAGAATGGTGTCTAAATCTCAAGAGTGCCACCAAAAAAATAAAATAAAAAACCCACCCCAGAATGCAATGTATATGTGATGTGATTCAGGAACCAGAATCTAACAGCACATCTTTTGTATTGGGTTTGCTATGGGGATTACATTCAGCTAATGCTGTGAAAATAATATTGGTCTCGTTTCTTCTTCTGATTTTGCCTTGTCTGTCAAATACAAGGTATCAGCTTTGACCCTGAAACTCAGTGAACTTGGACTGGTTCTAGGAAATCTTAGGTAGCATTTCCTTTTTTGCCTTCTTTCTCAATGAGTAACAGTTTCCCTGGGGAAGTTTTACTTCAAGTGTTAATGCTCTTAGTGAGATAAAATGCAGTGTTTTCAGAGATACAGTATATTACTAGACTCCTATTTGATTATATCAGGCTTACTCAATCGAGGCCCAGAATTATTTAATCAAAATACATTTTCCAGCACATTTTATTTTTGTCAGAATTGATATTTCTTGATGCTTTTCATCCTCCATGAATTGCTAATGCTTTTAGGTAATTTTGCTCTATGTATTTCCTTAATTTCTATTAGGTTGATCCACTCTTCCTCTAGCTGTCCAAGTATTGTACAGGTGAAACTCGAAAAATTAGAATATTATGCAAAAATTCATTTATTTCAGTAATGCAATTTATTTCAGTAGTGAAACTAATATATGAGATGGACTCATTACATGCAAAGCAAGATAGTTCAAGCTGTGATGTGTCATAATTGAGATGATTATGGCTTGCAGCTCATGAAAACCCCAAATCCACAATCTCAGAAAATAAGAATACTGTGAAAAGGTTCAATATTCTAGGCTCAAAGTGTCCCACTCTAATCAGCTAATTAAGCCATAACACATTCAAAGGGTTCCTGAGCCTTTAAATGGTCTCTCAGTCTAGTTCAGTAGGAATCACAGTCATGGGAAAGACTGCTGACCTGACAGTTGTGCAGAAAACCATCATTGACACCCTCCATAAGGAGGGAAAGCCTCAAAAGGTAATTGCAAAAGAAGTTGGATGTTCCCAAAGTGCTGTATCAAAGCACATTAATAGAAAGTTATGTGGAAGGGAAAAGTGTGGAAGAAAAAGATGCACAAGCAGCTGGGATGACTGCAGCCTGGAGAGGATTGTCAGGAAAAAGTCATTCAAAAATGTTGGGGACTTTCACAAGGAATGGACTGAGGCTGGAGTCAGTGCATCAAGAGCTACCATACACAGACGGATCCTGGACATGGGCTTCAAATGTCGTATTCCTCTTGTCAAGCTGCTCCTGAACAACAAACAACGTCAGAAGCGTCTTACCTGGGCTAAAGAAAAACAGAACTGGTCTGTTACTCAGTGGTCCAAAGTCCTCTTTTCTGATGAGAGCAACTTTTGCATCTCATTTGGAAACCAAGGACCCAGAGTCTGGAGGAAGAATGGAGAGGCACACACTGCAAGATGCTTGAAGTCCAGTGTGAAGTTTCCACAGTCTGTGTTGATTTGGGGAGCCATGTCATCTGCTGGTGTTGGTCCACTGTGCTTCATTAAGTCCAGGGTCAATGCAGCCGTCTACCAGGAGATTTTGGAGCACTTCATGCTTCCTTCCGCAGATGAGCTTTATGGGGATACTGACTTCATTTTCCAGCAGGACTTGGCACCTGCCCACACTGCCCAAATCACCAAAACCTGGTTCAATGACTGTGGGATTACTGTGCTTGATTGGCCAGCAAACTCGCCTGACCTGAACCCCATAGAGAATTTATGGGGCATTGCCAAGAGAAAGATGAGAGACATGAGACCGAACAATGCAGAAGAGCTGAAGGCCACTATTGAAGCATCCTGGTCTTTCCATAACACCTCAGCAGTGCCACAGGCTGATAGCTTCCATGCCACGCCGCATTGAGGCAGTAATTGCTGCAAAAGGGGCCCAAACCAAGTACTGAGTCCATATGCATGCGTATACTTTTCAGAGGTCCGATATTGTTCTAGGTACAATCCTTGTTTTATTGATTGCATGTAATATTCTAATTTTCTGAGATTGTGGATTTGGGGTTTT
Source organism: Notechis scutatus (assembly GCF_049901735.1). NCBI lineage: Eukaryota > Metazoa > Chordata > Lepidosauria > Squamata > Elapidae > Notechis > Notechis scutatus. The sequence continues at coordinate 51,083,366 of NC_142010.1, read as the reverse complement.
CATGAGCTGTAAGCCATAATCATCGCAATTATGACAAATCACGGCTTGAACTACCTTGCTTTGCATGTAATGAGTCTATCTCATATATTAGTTTCACCTTTTAAGTTGCATTACTGAAATAAATGAACTTTTGCACGATATTCTAATTTTTTGAGTTTCACCTGTATGTAGGAGTGTTCTAGAGGAATCCACATGGTATGATCAGTAAAGTCAAGATGGCATGAATGAATGAATACAATAGAGCTGGAAGGGACCTTAGAGGTCTTCTAGTCCAGCCCTCTGCTCAAGCAGAAGAATCTATACTATTTCAGATAAGCGGCTGTCTAGTTTCTTCTTAAAAACCTCTGGTGATGGAGCACCCATGGTTTCTGAAGGCAAGCTGTTCCATTAGTTAATTGTCCTCACTATTAGGAAGTTTCTCCTCAATTCCAGGTTGCTTCTCTCTTTGATCAGTTTCCAACCATTGTTTTATATATGTTGCTTAGTTGCTTTGGTCTATTGGGTATGCTTCTTGAGTTTGTCCCCACAGATACCTTTGGCCATGCCAATTTCCCAAAAGAAATGCATCATAATCCATGAGAGCATGTATGAAGCATCTCTCTTCAAACCCAATGTGGCCTTCTTGCTTACCAACTGACCAAGCAAGTCTTCTCCAATTTTCTCTCGTGATGGTAATCCTGAATCAAGTTAGGTGGGTAAATAAAGACCCAGGCTGAGCCATGGACCTTGCTACTCTGTCTCCTTTTCATAATAAGTGTGATTTTGATGTAAGGGTTCATATACAGTATATTTACAGTTGAACAATTAAGATTCAACGAGTTAGTATTAGTCTCCCAGTTATGAGAGTTGTTAATAATTTAAAATCCCCAGCTGGGCATTACTTTTATCTATATATGAATATATGAGCATGTGAATATGTGAATATGAGCAGTGGCCTGCTGGATTGGACTCCCGCCCTTCTAGATTAGCAGTTTGTTCTCATGGTGGTCAGCCAATTGCACCAGGAAGCCCACCAGTCTCCCAGCAGATGGCCTTCAGAGGCAACTGCACTGCCATGAAGGCCATTAGCCTTTGACCACTGATGCCTTTCATAAATTGATCCAACCCTTTTTAAAAAGCCAATCAGACTGGCATCAACACCTTTTCTCACGACAGTGAATTCCAAAGTTTTTTTTTTTTGCGGGGGGGAGGAATCCTTTTGTCTGTCCTGATTCTTCCAGGATTCAATTTCATTGGGTGACCCCTGGTTCCAATATTTTGGTAGGGAAAATTTGTTCTTTCACTTTCTCCATATCATGAATAATGTTGTACAATTCAATCATATTCTTTCTCGTGTGTCTTCTTTCTAAACTAAAAAGCCCCAAAGGTTGCAACTGCTTCTCCGAGGGAAACTGCTCCAGCATCTTCTCCATCTTAACCACCCTCCGCTAAACCTTCTCCTGCTCCACCATATTCCTTTTGAGGTGCAATAACCAGAACTGCACACAATATTCCAGATACAGCCATACCATTGACTTACACAAGATCATTATAACATTGGCATCTCTCTTTTCATTACCATTCCTTATTATTCCTAACAAGCTGTTGGCCTGTTTTTTTAGAGGTAGCTATGCTGTATCAACACCTGCATTGAACTACTTTTCATTTATCCCAAGATCTCTTTTCTCATCATTCAGTACTAGCTCTGATTCCATTAGTTATATGAGTAATTACAAGTTTTGGCACCAATATGCATCACTTTACACCTTCTCATATTGAATGATATTCACCATTTGATGGCCGCTTTCCTAATGTGCAGAGGTCCCTCTGGAGATCTTTTTTATTTTTGAGTCTCTTTTTGTTTTATCACTCTGAAAAATTTAGTGCCATCAGTATTCCACTGGTTATGCTGATTCCACATCTAAAGCTGGTGCTTTTTATTTCCTAAAGAGATAAATGGTAAATGTATAGCTTGAAGTAAGTCATCATACTCAACAAGGTGTTTTTTTTTTAGGGTTTAGTTTTATAGGAAAAGGCATCTATAATCAGGGGTGGGATTCTACCAGTTTGCACCTATTAACTACAACCGGTTGTTAACATTCTAAGCAGTTCGGAGAACCGGTTGTTAGAAGAAATTACTGACCTAATCCTGTAAGGAAGGTAGGAAGGAAACATTCTGGTGTTGCTTACAGAAATTAACCCTTATTACATTCTTGGTAGGACTAGGCTTCCTGTCTCAGGAACATCTCTGGAGTTTTTCCTCCCCCCTTTGCTGATACTTTGCTTGTGTGGAGTGACCATTCAAAGTTATAATGGCACTGAAAAAAGTGACTTATGACCATTTTTCACACTTACGACTGTTGCAGCATCCCCACAGTCATGAGAGGCCAGGCGAGGAGATGCGTGCCTCGATGTGAGTGATATTGAGTTGGCCACACCCAAGCCATGTCCACCCAGTCACATGACCACCAAAAACCATAAGTGACACTTGCTTACTTATACATAGTTCTGGAAGTTCGTTTTAAGAAAACTGCTTCTCAGGGTAATGAGGCCACATACTGCATAGTGAATTGACACAAAGATGCAACTGCAAAATAGGATTGCTGAAATTTTCATGGGTGAACAAGATTACTATCAACTGGAGAAGATCAGGCTGTAATTGGGAAGGAAGATGAATAAGGAGATGGAGAGAACGTTGTCTTGCATTAATGTTATCATTAGCCCAATATTAGCAGAATCAGCACACTTAAAAGGCAAATTGCAGTCTGACTGCTTTGATGGGGAAAGACTTGCCTGGTATCAGCAGATTGGCAAAAAGAGGTTAGTTAGAGAGCTCATTATAATTAGCTTGAAGGAAGCAATATTAAGAAGTAAATTAAGGACAAAACTTCATGATTACAGCCACTTGAGTTCCAGGAACAGCTCCATGCTCAGTGTCAACTGGCTCTCAGACCTCACTAACTCTATTGCCCTAGTTTTGCTTTAGGGAGTTATTTAAGAAGACATACCTTCCTTTCTGAAATTTATTTCAGAAGTAATTCTGAATGGGACCATCAGAAAACATTTCTTACTAAAGAAGTTGTCATTCTACTTCAGGAACGAAAAATAAAAATCTTTTCTAACTGCACTATTGTAAATGTAATTTATGTTTTTATCCTGGATTAGATTGGAACAAATTCTTCCAGAGTATTAAATGAGCAAAACTGGATTAAGACAGGAAGCAACAATGTCATTTGCAACCAGTTCCTTTTGAAATTTTCTTCAAAATACTGTGTCCAGTCTTAGCTAAGAAACCAATGGAAGATTTTAATTTGGAGGGAAGAAAATGTAAAGTTTTTTGAGTAAGCTCAGGCAAGCTCATCAGATCTTTCTCCAGAGAATTCAGACTTTGACACACCAGTTCAAGTCTAAGCAGGCTGCCAAATAAATTCTCAACTTTAGTATAAGCAGAAAAGTTATTCTCTATTTTAATGTGAAATGTATCTGAATATAACTTTCTGTAGCTCCAGTCTGAACTTAAGTATTCCAGAAAATTTGAAGTTCCTCCGTCTGCCAAGCTGTGGCAATTAATGGTGGATGGGAGAAAGGGAGGAGGAAGAAAGTGATAAAATTCAGAAAAAGAAGAAGAGAGTCATCACAAGTAACCCATGTCTCTTCCTTTCTCTATTTATATATACTTGATTTTCTTTTGCCAGCAAAATGTTTCCTTTTTACAAATCTTTTCTCTTTAGAATTAGTCTTCATTTTAATTTAGTCTTTCATATTGCTTGTATGGCATTTTCTTTACAGGGCAATCTTGTTTTTGAAGGTTTTAAAAATGATCTTTGAGATTTTTTAATTAGTGTCCAATATTCTTTTGTAATACCATTGGTAGGTGGTGAATATAAATTTAGGTCAAATATATAAAACTTAAAATAACTGGCAGAATTTAATTGCTATTGTTCACATTATTTTGCCCAGACAGGTTCAAAGAATAGGCAGCAAAAAAAAAAAAAAGTTCCATTGTTCATTCTTTTAATGTGAACTTGCAACTTTGAAACTGCCTAGAGATAATCCTTGTAGTTATTTGCTGGTTAAAGGGAATAATAAAATTGATCTAAATTTAAATCTCTGCAATTCTTGATGTCAAGTTCATAGTTCTGGAAAATTCTGATGACAATTTCACACCATCCTTTCTCATATACCAGTCAAGTAGCACAAAGCAAACAACAACAACCCAAAACTTCCATTGGGTCAGTAGCAAAAAAATGGAAAAAGCCTGGTGTAAATTGAGCAATGAAAAGAAAAATGCTTTGCTTCTTTAAGCTCCTAAGTGATTTTCATACCAACTTCATTTCCCATGCGTTTATTATTTCATTATAGAATTGTGAAAAATGATATGAAATATGGCCCTTTCCTTTATCTCCATATTCTTCAAGGTGTTACTCAAGAAAAGGATTAAACTGAGCAATTCAATCCAGTGTTCCAAGTTAAATTTCAATGGGGATGATCTGGTAACCACCAGAGAATGTTTGCTTTCTGCCTTTCACTGTTCACTATGTCTCTGCAACAAATTTTAAAATGGCAATAATATGCTTCAATACATCTTTCCAGTATTTGATTTCTGGCTCTCAGTACATTCTTTTGTTGTACATGCATCATTCTTCTGTAAAAGTCATGCTCTTTTGGTGTTGGATATTTTCTTTTTTCATGCTTCTTCTTGACATTTTGTTCATATTTATTCCAGTTTGAAAAATACTTTGCATATCCATGGATAAATGAAAGCTTACAGGCAAAGCAGAAAATATTTCCTGCTAATACAGATTTCCAACTGTATATATCTCCATTGGATAATGTGCTGAAGCCTCCTGGTTTTCATTAATGTTCTGAACATCTTCCTTTCTTCTGTCTTGATATAGTTGAAGGATATTTTTCAGTAAATTCTGAGAGTCCTTCTATCTATAAAGGATGGAGTAATAGGGCAAATAAGTTTGCTGGTATATTAAATTCTTTGTTAGATTGAAAGCTGAACCAGAAGCAAGTATCTGATTTTAAGAAGATGATGACTCTGATGGAATCCTGATGGAAATAAGTGATTTAATCTGTAACTATTGTTAGTTTGCTTCCCTGAAAACAATTATACCAGTTTAGGTTGTGTTTTTATGGTTTCCTTTCCTTACCTTCTATCTTTGATGGGAGAGCTGCCTCTGGGATATAATAACTACACTGTTTCTGCATTGTCCTTTTTGGATCTAACGGGCTACTAGAGTTATATTGTTGTAATGCTAATGGGTAACATTTATTCCTGCATGACATCTATGGAATAAATTGCCACCTATCACCACAGCAACAAGACAATTACAGAAGCCCAATAACTGGAAACAATACTGCTATTGTTTGTTGTTATTGACAGGTTAGCATGTCTGTTCTTCTGTTGCCCGATTCAGTGCAGACAGAGGCAGTCAATCAGATGTCAACTAGGATTTGTCAGAGGTGCTGCAAACAGTACGTGGCACAATAAAAATGAATAAGTACACTTTATCAGGAACTAAACTTGAAACTAAAATCTACTTCATCTAAGGAGTGACTGAAAGAACTAGAATATCAGAATCTATAATATCTATAACTCCCTAGCCTAGCTTTTTTACACCTCAGAGCAAAAAGATGGGGTAGTTTATGATGGAAGAACTAATTGCAAAATTATTGGAGGATTTGATTTCATCTACAATCTTTCCTGATTTGCACTAAAGCATAGCACAAATGTGCCCATATTTTTTTAGCCATGTTTCCATAACGTTGGCTTATCTCACTTCTAAGTCCATGAAAGACACTTAAGTAGGCCTTATTTTCCCCAGAGTTAAATGTAGTGCTTCCCCTCTTCAGCAATAGCTGCAAGAGGTATAAAATTGATTATGTTTTTCTGTCATTAAAGCAGAGAGAGAAAGTCATGTGACCAGGTTGGAGGAGGGACAAGGGGACAGGGAAGGATAATAGAAACATATCTTATCCATTTCCCGGGTGACTTGGGCACACCTGTCCTTTCTGGTGTCAGGTTTGTCTGTTGTCATTCTTCTAAAGAACATTTAAAGAATGCTTTAGACTTTTAGATTTCCATCTTTTTCTGGCAACTCTGCTTTTGTTGCATGTAAAGAATTCAGTATTTTCAGTATCTACTAAGAAGATATGTACCACAGGATGGATGGATGGATGGATGGATGGAGATATATATATATATATATATATATATATATACATACATACATACACATACATACATACATACATACATACATACATACATACATATATATGGTATTCAGCTTTGTTCGGGTATTTTCCCACGTCATTACAGTTGTGCTTTTAAAGTTGTAGCGTTTGGCAGAATCTCATCTGCCATCATCAGGCTTCTGTATTGTGTTCGTCTGTGAGTCAGACTATCACAGCCGTTTCAGTTTTAAATTTGGGGCAGCCTATTAGGTTGAAAAAATTAGGCTGCCCCAAATTTAAAACTGAAACGGCTGTGATAGTCTGACTCACAGACGAACACAATACAGAAGCCTGATGATGGCAGATGAGATTCTGCCAAACGTTGCTACAACTTTAAAAGCACAACTATAATGACGTGGGAAAATACCCGAACAAAGCTGAATACCATACATGTAAGTACCCACGAAAACTTAAGAAAACAAACATATATATATATATATATATATTCAAAAAGGGAAGGAGGAAGACTGGGACAACTTTAGATCTGTCAGCTTGGCATTTATACTGAGCAATGTCCTTGAACAGATTATCAAGCAGCATGTTTGTGAGCACTTGGATAGACATGTTACGATTGACAGGATCCAGTGTGGATTTGTCACCTACAAACCATGCCATACTGAGCTTATCTTCTTCTTTTGTAATAGTATTTAGCTTAGCAGGTCAATGGAATGCTGTAAATATGGCATACCCGGACTTCAGAAAAAAATTGACAGAGCTTTTCATGGTATTCTTCTTAATAAAATGGTAAAGTATATCAGACTTACAGTTGGCTGAAAAAGTACATGTAAAGAGTGCTCATTAACAGCTCTACTTTAGCTCGGAGGCAAATATTGAGTAGAGTTACAGAAGGCTCTTTCCTGCTCCTTGAACTATTCAACTTTTTAAAAATCAATGATTGGAGGAGGGTGTTAAGGGAATATTTAGACAGTCTTCAGATAACATAAAGCTAGGTGGCTGAATAAAATGTTAGATAACAGAAGATTCAAAAGGATATAGGAAGGCTTGAGCAGAGGGCTAAAATGAATAAGATAGACTAAGTTAGAATTAAGTTAATTAAGTTAGAGATGCTCAATGCATCTCTCCCTGACTCCATTACCACAGTAAGAGACTATCATGTTTACCGATCAGATCGTGAAAATCGTCGAGGAGGTGGTGTTGCTATATTCTATAAAAAATCCTTACATCTAAAAATATCCAAGTTACCCAGGAGCTTGCCCTTCCTGAAACCATCATCTGTGAACTATCCTTAAATATCACAATTCGATTCTTACTATGTTACAGAGCACCTGATTATGACATCGAACATGTAGACAAGCTAAATACATTACTAACATGGGCTGCATCCTGCCCATACCCTTTTATCCTTCTTGGTGATTTCAATCTACCTCATATTGACTGGACCCTAAATGACTGTACAACTGAAATCATACACACAACCTTCTATAATGCTATTACAAATCTGGGACTGGAACAACTAGTAACCAACAACACTAGACTAAACAACTGCCTCGATCTCATCTTCTGCAATAGTTTGAATTTAATTTACGGAATACAAACTAAAGAACCCTTTTCCAGTAGTGACCACAATATGATTGACTTTTGTCTCAACATACGTCCACAAAAATCACCACAATGATGTAATCCCCAATTGTAACTTCAAAAAGGCAACTATGATCTTATAGACAACGATCTCTCATCCCTTGATTGGCAATCTCTATTCACTGGATGCAATACCGTTGAAGACCATTACAACATATTTTTACTTGAAGTCAAAAGAGTCATCAAACTATATGTTCCAGCAACAACTCCCAAAACAAAACAAAAAGCAGATTACCCATATCAATAAGGAAACTTCAATCCAAAAAGAGATCACTCTAGCGGAAAAACAAATCTGGTCACGTTGCCAATTTCAAAAACCGATACAAAAATTTATGCCACCAGATAAAGACTGAATGCACCAATTATCACATTAAACAAGAGGAAAACCTTCTAAGCACCAATTCCACCCGTGCTTTTTACAATTTTGTAAACAACAAACTAAAAGACTCAAGGTCCATCCCTCCCTTGATAGGACCTGATGGTAAAGACTGCAACGACGACACCATTAAATCCAACATCTTTAACACATTCTTCGCTCAGTATTTGTAAACAGCAATGGATCATGCCCAGTATTTCCTAGCCGTACCACAGATAACAACAATGATCTAATACATATCGATTTCACAGAAGACAATGTTGAAAAATCACTACGCAATCTAAAACCATCTCTATCTATTGGACCGATGGAATATGTGCCTACTTCTTAAGAAAGCTATCCACTGCCATAGCCAAACCTCTAAGCATAATCTTTGAAAAATCTTTCAGAACCAGCTCCTTGCCTAACCTATGGTCACAAGCCACAGTCATCCCCATCTTCAAAAAGGGAGACCCAAGCCTAGTTGAAAATTACAGGCCAATCTCCTTATGCTGCGTCACCTGTAAAGTCATGGAATCAATTATTAACCAATCCATTATCCTCCACTTAGAGACAAACAACCTACTCTCCAATAAACAATTTGGTTTCAGAAAAAAACTATCCTGTAATCTGCAACTCTTACACTGCAAAAACATATGGACAACACAACTCGACCAGGGCAAAGCAATAGACGCAATCTACATAGACTTCTATAAAGCCTTTGATTCAGTGGTACACGACAAACTACTCCTAAAAATAAAATCCTATGGTATCTCTGGACAACTGAATAACTGGATAGAAGCATTCCTGTCAAACAGACAACAAATGGTCAAAATCGGGAGCGCCCTATCAAATCCAGTACCTGTCAATAGTGGTGTCCCCCAGGGCAGTGTTCTAGGACCAACTCTCTTCATACTCTACATAAATTACCTCTGCGATCATATTAAGAGCAATTGCGTTCTTTTCGCTGATGATGTAAAGCTGTTCAATACCACAGACAATATTGCTACCCTTCAAAAAGATCTCGACTATGTATCTGAATGGTCAAACAAATGGCAACTTCAAATCTCAACAAATAAATGCTCTGTCTTACATATTGGCAAAAAAATCAGAAAATAAAATACAAGCTGAATAGTCAAGAACTTGTTGATGACCCAAGCTCTGTAAAGGACCTTGGAATACTCACCTCTAATGATCTAAGTGCTAGAGCCCACTGCAACTACATAGCCAAAAAGGCATTAAGAGTTGTTAACCTAATCCTACGTAGCTTTTTCTCTGGTAATATCACACTACTAACCAGAGCATACAAAACATTTGCTAGACCAATACTCGAATACAGTTCATCAGTCTGGAACCCTCATTACGTATCTGATATTAGCACAATTGAGAAAGTCCAGAAATATTTCACAAGGAGAGTTCTCCACTCTTCTACTCAAGTTGTAGAATACCTTATGCCACCAGACTTGAAATTCTAGAACTAGAAAACCTTGAATTACGCCGTCTTCGGTCTGACTTAAGCATGGTATATAAAATCATACATTGCAATGTCCTACCTGTCAATGAATACTTCAGCTTCAACCATAACAACACAAGAGCACACAATAGATACAAACTCAAAGTAAACCGCACCAAACTTGATTGCAGGAAATACGACTTCAGCAACAGAGTGGTCAACGTCTGGAATACTCTACCCGACTCTGTAGTCTCTTCCCCAAACCCCAAAAACTTTAACCTTAGACTGTCTACTATTGACCTCACCCCCTTCCTAAGAGGTCTGTAGGGGGCGTGCATAAGCGCACCAACGTGCCTACCGTCCCTGTCCTATTGTTTCTCTTATTCTTTTATTTTTCTTATATGTACCCATTTCATGTATTCACAACTATGTATACGCTTATACTTATTATCTTGTAAACAATTGGCAAATCAAATAAATAAATAAATAAAGAATAAGATAGAGAAGAAGAAAAAATTCAGTTCTGTATTTGGGTAGGAAACCTGTAAGATATTTGTATAGCGTGTGGGAGATCTGGCTTGGCAGTAGGGATCCGAATATTCTTGTCAGCTACATGTCCTAATAGTGTGATGCAACTGCTAAAAAGTCAATGTGGGGCACATTAATAGAGGCATTGAATCGAGATTATGGGACATAATTGTTTCACAATACTCTGTCCCAGGCAGACTCCATTTGGAGTACTGGGTACTGGGTACCAGTTCTGAGTACCAGAGTAATACAACAGTAGCAAATTGGAACAAGTTTGTAGGGAATCTGGAAACCAAGTCCTGTGAAGGACAGTTAAATGATTAAGGTATGTTTAGCCTACAGGAACAAAAAACCTGAGGAGAGATATACGAGGGCTATCCACAAAATAGATTACGTTTTGCGATAGAAAAAAACAAAGTGTAGGAAAAATTTTTTATTATATACACTTGAAAGTGACACTTAAATACTACTTTTCAACATATTCACCGAACAAATTGAGGCACTTATCATAGTGGTGAACAAGCTTTGTAATTCCATTGTCATAAAATTCAGCTGCCTGAGATTTGAGCCAGTCAGTCACGCACGCACGCAGTTCCACGTCGTCAAAGCACTGTGTTCCAAGCCAGGTCTTCATCCTCGGAAACAAGTGGTAGTCGCTTGGTGCAAGATCGGGGCTGTAGAGTGGATGAGGAAAAATCTCCCACTTGAAAGCATTCAGGACTTCTCGAGTGCGATTTGCTGTGTGTGGTCGGGCATTGTCATGCAAAAACAAAATTTTTGAGCTTAACTTTCCTCTACGCTTGTTCTGCATTGCTTTTCTTAGTTTTTGCAATGTTTCACAATACCTCACAGAGTTTATTGTTGCACCATGTTCCAGAAAATCGATAAGAAGCACACCTTGCCTATCCCAAAAAACAGTTGCCATAATCTTCCTTGCAGAGAACGTTTGCAAACATTTTCTTGGTTTTTGGGGGGGATTTGTGTGCCCCCACTCCATAGACTGCAATTTGGTCTCGCTGTTCACATGTTTGACCCAAGTCTCATCTCCAGTTACGATTCGATCAAGAAATGAATCTCCATCTTTGTTGTAAGAGTACAGAAATGTCAATGATGCGGCCATACACTGACTCTTGTGGTTTTCTGTCAGGATTTTTGGCACCCATCTTGCACAAAATTTGTGGTAGCCTAGCTTTTGTGTAACAATTTCATGCAACAAACTGCGTGAAATTTGTGGAAAACTAAGCAAAAGTTCCATTACTGTGAAACGGCGGTTTTCATGAATCTTGTCATCGACTTTCGCGACCAGTTCATCAGTCACAATGCTCACTCGTCCACTCCGCTGTTCATCATGAACGTTAGTTTGTCCATTTTTAAACTTAATGCACCATTGGCACATTCCACCTTCAGTGATGATGTTGTCCCCGTACATTTCACACAGTTGCCGAAAAATTTCAATTGGTTTATGGTTTTTTGCCAACAAAAACCTTATCACTGATCACACCTCATAACTCGCGGGATTTTCAATTGCAGCACACATTTCAAACATTTGCTGTGAAATAACGGGCAATGATACGAACCTCCCACTAGCACGACTAGATGCAGACTGAGCGGCGGACCCACAGACCAAAGATGGCCACGCTAGCTCCGCCCCTTCTTGCTACAGACGAAAATGTACTCTATTTTGTGGATAGCCCTCGTAATAACAGTCAAGAAATATCTGAAGGGTTGTCCCAGGAGAAGAAATGGGCTTATTCTACATTGCTAAGGGGCTGGACCAGAACCAATTGTTAAAATCACAAGGAAGCAACTTCAGATTGGGAATCTAGAGGAATTTCCTGATTGTGCAAGCCATGCGGAATGGACTAGCACATGATATAGTTAATTCTCTTTTCTAGAGGTCTTTAATCACAGGCTGGATTGGCAGCTGTCAGAGATGTTTACTGGATCCTGACTGCTCAGGAAGATTGGACTAAATGTTATTCAAGATATCTTCGAACTCTATGATTCTATCTCAAATAATGGATTATATTTTCATGCAGTTCTCCATGTGGGCAGCCCAGGACAATCCTCCTCTAAAGCACAGACACACACACACACACACACAGAGAGAATTTAATGTATTTCTGAATAGCCCAAAGGCAAAGTAAGAAATGAATTTTGTCTGTGCTGAATGGGTTACACCATCTCTCAACTTGCCAGTTAGGGCTCTTCTAAATCCAGCCCTGAGCATATCTCAGCAGGGAGCAGGAATGATTTTGCCTTGCTGGTATATTACATATGCCTTTTAATGGAAATAACCATTTTGATCATACTGACACATGCTTGGAATGCTTTAACATGTTCTCAGTAAGCTGATTTTGGAAAATATTTAGATACTTCAACTGCCCAGAATGTTTGTGGCCAAGTCAGTCAAGCAATCAGGAGTAATTATAGAAATTACACAATCTCTTTGTCAAAATCATTCCAGTGGGTACCGGTCTGTTAAAATGCATGATTCAGAATCCTGGTTCTCTCTCTCTCTCTCTCTCTCTCTCTCTCTCTCTCTCTCTCTCCCTCCCTCCCTCCCTCCCTCCCTCTCTCTCTCTCTCTCTCTCTCTCTCTCTCTCCAAACAAAAAAATCTCCCACACCACAAGCCAGGCAAACACCTGGGCACAAACAGATCCCCCCTGATACCTCCAGCTCAAACACACCCCAACCAGGCACCCAGATGAAACCCAGCTTCCTAACTAATGATAGCCGTCCATTTACCCGAAGCCA